>NW_015505961.1:10468-24872 GCF_001515645.1 Sinocyclocheilus grahami
TCCTGTCTGTTACACCCAGAGTATCAAGGTCAGTTCTTCGGTATCCCAGACTGGCTTCCAGCGTGGAGGACCCACCGCTGGTGTCGGCACGTGCAGCTGGCATCCCTAAACCAGCACTCTCAAGCCCTCCAGCTTTTGAACTATTTCCTCTGTCTGTAGCGCTTCCCACCATGGGGATCGCTTTATGGTGCATCTGGGCCACGTACTCCACTGCCGATTTGCTAGAGGCAGCGCCACCGGCTACAACTTCTCCAGAGGGGGCGGCTTACGCTGCAGAACCCCCCGAGGTAGCGGTGTCCACTGCTGTGCTCCCAGAGGCCATGGTGTCCACTGTAGTCTCTTCAGAGGTGGCGGCGCAGGCTGCAGAACCTCCCGAGATGGCGACACTGGCCTCAGTTCCTTGCGTGGTGGTGGCGCCCAGCAACGCACTTTCTGTCTGTCCAAGGAGGCCGTCTATGAACTCTCTGCCTGTCCTGTTCCGTTTGACCGCATGGTGTGGGTTCACAGCAACAGCTTCCAAATGCAAATGGAACACTTAGAATCAACTCTAGAACTGAGGGAGGTTCATATTAAAGAGCTGTAATTCCTTATCTTTTCCTCCAATTTTGGCACCTTCAAATTAAAGCTTAGAGTGTGCACTTTAAGCCCATATTCATTATATAACTGTAACTTTGGTCAGCAGCTAAGAAAAAAAATTGTGCCTGTGTCTAAATATATATATATGTACCTAACTGTATGTTAGACCCTATTCTATCTACGCTACTAAAAAAGGTACTTCCAGAAGTCATAGATCCCCTTCTGAATATTATTAATTGGTCAATATCATTAGGACATGTCCCCAAAATCTTCAAATTGGCTGTAAGCCTCTCATTAAAAACTTGATCCTAGAGAATTAGTTATTTACAGGCCGATCTCAAATCTCCCTTTTCTGTCAAAAATACTAGAAAAGGCAGTATCCTCTCAGCTATGTTCTATTGTGTCTGTGAGGATTTCCATTCAGATCATAGTATTAAGACTGCTTTCATCAGAGTTACAAAAGATCTGCTCTTATCATCCGATCGTGGTTGTATTTCTCTATTAGTTCTACTGGAACTTAGCATTGCGTTTGACACTATCGACCACAACATTCATTTGAGTAGACTACAAAGTTTGTAGCAGTGAATGACGAGGTATCATGTCATTCACAAGTACAATGTGGAGTACCACAAGGCTCAGTACTAGGGCCTTTGCTTTTCACGCTATATATGTTACCCATGGCAGATATCACCAGAGAACATGTTAGCTTTCAATGTTATGCTAATGATACTCAACACGTTATTTCTTCGTGACCCAATGAAACATACAAATTCGCAAAACTAATGGAATGTGTAGTTGAAAAAAAAAACTGGGCCTGTATTTATTAATCCTCTGAGAATTACTCACAACAATACTTCTAAGAATGGACTTAAGAGTAAAAAAAACTTTGCTCAAAGCTGCGCTTAAAAGTTAGTTATCAAGCATCTCAGTCATACTTTAAGTAAGTCATTTATTTCTATAGCACCTTTCTAGAGTAAGTATCAAAGTGCTTTACGTTCAAGATGGAGAACAGTGCAAAAACATACAAGAATTAATAGAACTATTAAGAACATAAAAAACATTGCGATCAATTTAAAAGAAAGGCATGTTTAAACAAGTACATTTTTAACTGTTTTTTAAAAGTGTCCACAGATCTGAGATTCAAGGAAAGAGCATTCCACAACTTGAAAGCAACTACCTCAAAGGCACAGTCACCTTTTGTCTAATCTGGAGTGAGGAACAACTAGTAGGATCTGTTTGGAGGATCTCAGATTCCTGCTGGAATTTTAAGGTTGAAATAACTAGTTTATATAAACAGGTGCTTGGCCATGCAATGCTCTAAACACCAAGATGAGAATTTTAAATTGAATTCCAAATTTAAATGGGAGCCAATGTAAAGTAATTAAAACTGGTGCTATGTGAGATCTCTTTCATGACTTAGTTAAAAGCTTAGCAGCAGCATTTTGAAAGTGTGCCATTTTCTAGCATATTTACTTTTAAGATGCCATAAACTGAAAAATCAAAATTCTCTTTATCTTTTGACATATCATTGTACTATTAAAAATCCTGTACGTTTCAAAACTCAAATCTTTCTTGTTAGACTAAAAACAGCTAATATTGAAGCCAATCTGTCAAAACGACAGTTTGTGGAGTGTACCACTCTATAGGCCAAAACACGCCGTCTGGGAGCAACTGTCGGGCTAGTTTGTTTGGTGTGTTCCACACGTCGACTCTCGTTGGGCTCACGTCGGTGGCAGTTTGTCATCTGAGCTGTCGGCGAGAGTTGAGAACTCTGATTGGATGTTCATGACCCCTTTAACTTCTCAGGTAATATGACCCATTTCAGATGCGGCCAAAATTACAACAACAGTGGTTACATATGTATTTACTTGTTTGATTATTGTTAGGGACAATTTAATAGTCGCTGGAACTTGTTCCTAGTATCCGTACTTCTACACCGCTGAGTAAAACTGTATTTTCTTTGCAACTCTATAGTATCATCGGCAGATGTGTGTTTGTGTTGTGTAGTGTATTCATGTATTCTACGCACAAATACTATCATAGAATTATTTGTATTATAATTTTTTTTATATCTTTATTAACAAAGTATGACATTTATAATACATAAAATAAATGTTCATTTTAATCTTCAGTTTTAAGGTTAGTTTGAGAGTGAAATTGAAACGTGTTATGGTTTGCCACTTTGTTTTATCTGTACAGAAATCTGTAGATATAGCTAGATCAGTAGAGAGAAACAGCTTCATCTGGATGTTATTGGTTGGGGTTTTTCTAGTAATAGGTTTTTCAATGAAGATCCTCATAATCTTCACTCTACACAAAATATCTTTACATTGAAATAAAGCTATTCCTTTAATAGTCAAATAAGAGTCAGATGCTGAACAGGATTGAAGCTCACAACACTAAATAACACACCAGTATATCTGATTCAACACTCATGCAACATTCCCTTTTCTGCTGTTTTCATACACGGCCGGAATTAATAAAAAAATGTAAGACTAACAACAAACGAGCTGAAGACAGTTGCAGGAGATTTCAGAGAGAAACACTCTCAGTATATAATGACCAGTGTTCGGGTTAACGCATTACAAGTAACGCAAGTTGCGTAATCAGATTACTTTTTTCAAGTAACTAGTAAAGTCATGCATTACTTTTTAATTTACAAGAAAATATCTGAGTTACTTTTTCAAATAAGTAACGCAAGACTCCTATCCCCATGTTGAGAGAAATCAGAAGATGTTACCGTAGTTCTAAAATAAATATGAATATGCATTAATTCATCTCACTCACAAAAAAAACACAGATTCAGTATTCCTCAAAATGAATAAAAATAATGCAATTCTGAATATGACGCAAACCTGCAATAATGAAATGTTAAACAACACAAATATCCTTTATGCATTTAATCCCATTTTATAAACCAATGTTTTTGCTTCTGACTTTCGATGATCCAGTTCAACCATACTAATAAACACAAATTACTCTAGACTAACATTTGTGTGTCTTTTTTTATTGCTGAAGTGTGTTGAAATGTCTTCTACTGTACGAACGTAAATGTACTTTCCCTTCAGCCTGAGGCTTATTCATTTCACTTTTGGTGTGAAAAGGCTTTTATATTTGCCAAAAATATTACTTTTTTATTTCAAAAACAAACAAGCAAGCCCTGTCCAGATTTGAAAAGTAACGCAAAAGTAACGTAAAGCATTACTTTCCATAAAAAGTAACTAAGTAACGTAATTAGTTACTTTTTTATGGAGTAACGCAATATTCTAATGCATTACTTTTAAAAGTAACTTACCCCAACACTGATCATGACCACATGAAATGTCTCCTTTAAGATATTTTTAACATCTCTAGTATGTGAGAAACATATCAGGACATATCAGGACGCTGCGGCTGACTGAAGCTGATTATGTTGAAGTTCAGATGATGTAAAATGATCAGTAAAACACATCAAAACTGTTAAAGATGATTGACTGATAGTAGATTTTCTCATGACTTTACCATAAGCAGCCACACGTCAGTGCATCTGTCGTTTTATTACTGAACCAGTTCTGAAGAGTTTGTCTTTTCATATCTGTAGACTAAAACCGTTGAAGGTGTTTGGCAGATTTTGGTTCTGTTTGTGTTTGTGGCGTCTGGTTGGTGAGTTTGAAATAGGTTTTTATGATTTCAGTTCTTTCTTTAGATTCACTGTTTGTTTGTTTTTCTAAATGTTCTTTATATAAAAACACTGAAGCTCAAACAGCAGCAGTTTTAGTTTCAGCCGTGATTCTCATCTGAAGTAAAAGAGTTTTCTGTGTATTATGTGGAGCTCAAATCAACTTCAGTTCCTGCATCAGCAAATCAGAGTTTTATTCAAAATCACACAAACATAATCCACACACCATTCAGCTTCTGTCACTAGAGATATTATTTTTTGAAAACCATCAGGTTATTTCAATCTTAATCTCTTTGTGTTTGTTCTTCGGGTGTGTTCGGTGAGTCACTGTCAGTGATGGAGGGAGATCCAGTCACTCTACACAATGATCTTCATAAAAGGATGGATGATAATGTGATTCAGTGGATGTTCGGATATAAAAGCATAGCTAAAATTTGTGTAAAAGATGGAAGAATCACTGTAAATTATGTCCTTAACGGGAGATTCAGAGACAGACTGAAGCTGGACAATCAAACTGGATCTCTGACCATCTCAAACACCAGACCTGAACACACTGGAGTCTATGAACTACAGACCTACTGTTTGAGAAAGAGTTTCATTCTCACTGTACAACGTGAGTTAACTGTACATTTCTCCTGTTTCATATTTATTCACCACAAAGATTAAATTCTTAATCCACCATTTTGCATCTGTGTCCATGTGATTTGATATGTTTCTCTTCTAATGTAAATTTCAAGCTGTTTACTTTAGTAAACCATTTTTAAAGTTATTTAAACGTTTTAATTTGTGACCTGTTTCAGGTTGTTCTTCATGCATGATTGGGGATGTAGACGATATAATAGTGGTGGAGGGATATAAATTCACTTTAGTCCCTAATCGTACTGAAATGATGGTTAGTAATGTGATTCAGTGGAAGTTTGTACCTGAAAACACTTCACTAGCTGAAATCAATAAACAGACCAACAGCATGACTGTATATGAAGATGTTCTTGATGGGAGATTCAGACACAGACTGAAGCTGAACAATCAAACTGGATCTCTGACCATCACAAACATCACAACTGAACATGCTGGAGGTTTTGAAATAAGGACCAAAAATGAGAGAAAGAATTACCTTTTCACTGTCTATGGTGAGATCATTTTCAGTTTTACCTTTTATATTTATTCCAGCTTTAAAGTAAATCTAAATGAATACCTTATCATTTAAATGTTATTATATCATTTAAAAAAAAATTTAAATATAGATTAAATATAAATAATTTTTACTCTACATATAAGATTGTTTTAAACTGCTCTAATTTGGTCAGTTTTGGTTCCCCTCAGTGTTTCTTCCTTGTCTGCTTGAATATCTTCATCCATTTTCTTCTGTATTTATTCTTTCATGTTTTCAGTTCATCTGCCTGATCCTGTCATCAGCAGTAACTGTCCATCATCATCACCATCACCATCATCATCCTCATCTTCATCAGGATCTCATCCCAATCCCATCAGCAGCCAGACTCAACATCTGGACATCAGTCAACTCTGTCACACATGTTCAGGTACAGCAGCTGATATTAGTTGATGTCGGCGCTGATAATAGCGTTTATTGACTGAGCTGATCTCAGTTTGATGTTTTTATTCCTCAGACTCTGTCCACTGTTGTGGTTCTACTGAAGCTGTGATCCGATTGGTCCTCTCTGCTCTGGTGGGCGTGGCTACTGTCATTCTTCTGGTTTGTGACATCAGATCCAGAAGAGCTGAACAAGATCAAGCACACATTCACACACCAGAAACTTAAATGATGTCGTCATTTCTCCGATAGAACTATTTTATATTTATCATTTAATAATCTTCTTTTATTTTTACAGGCCTTATTTTCATCTGCTGCTGGTATTGATGCGGATCACAATGTGTGTGTGTGTGTGTGTGTGTGTGTGTATATATATATATATACTGTATAATCTTTCATGTTTGGTTTGGGGTTTTAATGCCTCTTTAAAATGTGCCTGTCTTGCAGTGTTATTACAGTACAGATTCAGTTTGAGGGCTTTGTTTATATTTCTGTCAGATAAAAGATCTCACTTTTCTGTCCATTTGTCAACTGTAGTTGCTTGCCTTTTTCAATAAAGTTTTTTTCACTCAAGTCAAGTCTCTTCATGTTTTATTACATTTAAAATGTTGAGCGTCTCCTGGTGGAACACAAAAGTTCAGCAGTGCATGTAAAGTTTTACGTTATTGAAACATTCATTTTAACATTATATGTAAATATTTACAGTATTATTAAATTACGATTACATTATTTTGACAAACAACATTCATTCATTCATTTTGTTATGTATAGGCACCTTTCATGACACTCTTTACAAATCGTCATAAAACATCAAACAACAGCAAACTACAAAATACATTAAAAAACTAAAAATAAACTAATCAACACATGTACAATAAGCCTGTTTAAATGAATAAGTTTTAAGATGTGATTTAAAAGTGTGAAAACTGTTGTTACGGATGTCCTGGGGAAGGGCATTCCACAAATGAGGGGCAGCATAACTAAAAACCTTGGACCCCATACACTCTTAAAAATAAAGGTGCTTCAAAAGGTTCTTCAAGCGATGCCATAGAAGAACCATTTTTGGTTCCACAAAGAACCATTCGGTCAAAGGTTCTTTAAAGAACCATCTCTTTCTTACCTTTTTGTAATCTGAAGAACCTTCTTTCGTCACAAAGAAGCTTTTGTGAAACAGAAAGGTTCTTCAGATGTTAAAGGTTCTTTATGGAACCATTTAGACAAAAAGGTTCCCTTTCGTGGAACTTCGAACTGCGTCCTCTAGGGGTCGCTATGGGGGGAACGCCTCGTCGTGACCCGTGTCTGAAGCCTACATTGAAAAAACACCAACTTGTTTGGCCAGGCGACAGCCATGACGTCACTACCGTCGCAACTAGTACAAAATAGGCGCCGGTAGCGCACATCATCACTTTCTTCGTCTTCACTGACCGTTCTGTTTGAAGCGTGCATTCCAAAAGCAAAGTAAGAGCATTTTTTTTGTACTAGTTGCGACGGTAGTGACGTCATGGCTGTCGCCTGGCCAAACAAGTTGGTGTTTTTTCAATGTAGGCTTCAGACACGGGTCACGACGAGGCGTTCCCCCCATAGCGACCCCTAGAGGACGCAGTGTCTCGTTCCCCTCAGGGAACCATGGTTACATAAGTAACCCGAGACGTTCTTCTATAGCATCGTGAAGCACCTTTATTTTTAAGAGTGTACTTCTCAAACGAATGTGTAGTTGGACTAAAGAGATTGAAGAAGAGAATCTAAGTATGTACAGGAGTGTAGATTTGAAGAAGATCAGAGAGATATGAAGGAGCCGAGTTATTAGTTTTTCGGCTGTAAAAGGATTATGTGTGATTATAGCAACAGATGTATAATGCTTTGAAGGGGTTTATACCTCAGATGATACTTTGTTGAGTAATTATCGTCGTGCCTCATGTCTCATATAGTGGGACTGACATGTGCTATTGCTAGTGTACCATCGAATGGCTGAATGGATAACACACAGTGAGTTTACCCTTAATGAGAACGAGTTGTTAATTTCTTTTTTAATTTCAGTTATGTCTATGTCTGCATTGTTATCACCCAGTGTAGTAATACATTTTGATGTATCTTCAGGTATGTGATTTCTATATTTCAGTTATTCTGTTATCATGAAATTGTTATGAGTTATTGGTAGTTCAGCAGAAAATGGCTGACGCTGCTGCGGTTATGTCTATGTCTGTAGTGTTATCACCCGATGTATCAATACATTTTGATGTATTTCTCAGGCACAATCATTGTTGCTGCGGTGAATAAAAGAACCGATAACCAGAGTTGTTGTGTGCGTCGTCCATTTGAAATTGGTGATGGTTGTGTGGGACAACATTGAGGACAACAATAGTTACACACTGCAACTCTGTTGCAAGTCTCTTCCATATGGTCTTCCTTTTAATACCTTACATAAACGGCAGCTGGTCCAAAATTCAGCTGCACAAATTATTTCTGGAAAACGTCTTCCATGGAGCACATTTCTCATCTTCTTTACCACTTGCATTGGCTCCTGGTTAAATATTGAATTGATTTCAAAATCCTGCTTCTTACTTACAAGCTCTTAAAACAATAAAGATTAATAGATGATTGAAATAGTTACATGAGAAATGACATGATCGTTTAGGCTTCTGGTGTGTGAATCTGTGCTTGATCTTGTTAAACTCTTCTGGATCTGATGTCATAAACCAGAAGAATGACAGTAGCCACGCCCACCAGAGCAGAGAGGACCAATCGGATCACAGCTTCAGTAGAACCACAACAGTGGACAGAGTCTGAGGAATAAAAACATCAAACTGAGATCAGCTCAGTCAATAAACGTTAATATCAGCACCGACATCAACTAATATCAGCTGCTGTACCTGAACATGTGTGACAGAGTTGAGTGATGTCCAGATGTTGAGTCTGGTTGCTGATGGGATTGTTGAGCACACAGCTGTAGCTGTTTTTATCCTGATATTCCACCTCCAGAGGTAGAGAGAGACTGATGCTGAGATCAGACACACTGATGCTGGACAATAAACTGTTTCCTTTGTACCAGGAGAGAGTCACATGACCCACATTCACCACTGAACACAACAATGAACAATTCTGCTGTGATGAAGATGATGATGATGAAGAGCAGTTTGGTGATTAGGCAACATATTGATTACAGATTCGGAGCAAAATAATTTACATCGTTTTTTTCTTCTGGAGAAACTGAGGCGTGTATAGGCCTGTATTAATGTTTTCTAAAATTATAATGGGTTTACAATAATTATGATATTTTACCTGCAATGAAAAGAAGGGTTAGAAAAATACACACAAAGAATCAACATTTTAGTGTACGAATGTCTCCAATATGACAAAACAACAACAACAAAAAAGCCTCTGAAGCGTTGAGCGCCTCCTGCTGGATGAACAGTTGAGAGGAGAAACATTCACAGACTGTGATGATGCCACTGCTATTAACATCCTACATCTGTCAAAGTGTTTTATATTTACATTTGAAAAAGTACATTTTTACAAGAGAATTCTTATCTTGTCGGTTTGGGCATTACATTAATTACAGCAATATGCCAACACTCCCACTCAGACACATTCTCACATCTTATCTGTTGTTATATGCTGTTTCTGATTCGTCCATTTCTGACCATTTACTGGTGTCTTTTAATGTTTATCTTACAGTGTCTAAGGTAAATGTGAGTTGTTCAGTCACATTTTGCAATACCACGTCTATTGATTTATCTGCTTTTGCTAATGATCTTGCCATTATCTCCAGCAAAGTTGATTTATCCACTGTTGATGACATGGTTGCTGCTTATAATGATGGGTTCCGTGATATCTTAGATGTTTATGCACCTCTGAAAACTTAACTCCTTAGTATCCGCCTGAATTGCACCAGTTTAAGGCTAAAAGGTCAAACAAAAAGAACCATGCTCAGTATATGCAAAGCTATAAGGAGGCTATCACTAAGGCTAAATCAGAATTTTACATTTATTTAGATTGAGTGAAGGGAATACTAGATTTCTCTCCTCCATTCTTATTAGATCTTGCAGTCTCCTGAATCTCTACCATCTTATTTGTATTCCACTACTGTATGTTATACTTTCATGGATTACTTTAATACAAAAATTTGAAATATTCATAAGCAAATACCTGCTCATAATGTTGGTTGTGGTTTTTTAGTTCCCTTCTCTCGTAAACTCTGTCCACTCTCTCTACTTTTAGTCTTCCTATTGTTGATGAGATAACCTGCATCATTCAGAAATCTAAATCCACTACCTCTCAACTGGATCCTCTTCAAACACACTTAGTTATCCTCTCTGTCTTCTTTAATCACTGAGATTGTTCTTGGTTTTGCTCAGTTATCACTTAAAACTGCTATAAAAACTTCTATATTTCAAATTTACCATTTATTCATAAAATACTAGAAAAGACTGTTGCAGATCAGGTTTCACATTACCTTTCAGATAACAGTTTGTTTGAAACATTTCAATCTGGCCTCCATCCATTTCATAGCACGGAGACTGCACTTGTTAAAATCACTAATGATCTGCCTATGGCAGTGGTTTCTGGACAGCTGACTATACTTATTTTGCTCGATCTGAGTGCTGCCTTTCATAAAATAGCATAGCATCCTTTTAAACAGGCTGGTCTCCCTAGAATTTACGGCACCTGTCTGTCTTGGTTTAGATCATATCTTTCTAGTTACACTCAGTTTGTACAACTTAAAAACTTCATATCTGAGCTATCACATATTACTGCTGGTGTTCCCCAAAGCTCAGTCTTGGGGCCTCTTTTATTCTTTATTTATTTACTGCCTCTTGGACAAATCTTTAGGAAGTTATTAATATGCTGACGACACCCAGCTTTACCTGTCTTCCATGCCTAATATGTTTTTTACTTTGCTTGCTCTGTCAAGCTGTTTAACTGAAATAAAAAATTGGTTCTCTTCTAATTTCCTTAAACTTAAGAGTTACAAAACTGAAATTCTTCTTGTAGGTACAAAGTCTAATCTGGCTAAATTTGATCGTTCGTCTGTGATTATTGACCAGTCAACAGTTGTTGTTTTTCAGACTTTTTCTCAGGTAAAAAGTCTGGATGTTGTCCTTGATAGCAACTTATCATTTGAAAGTCATATCAACTCTTTCCCCGCCAAACACAGAATTTTCCATTATTTATGAGACAACGCTTTCCCGCCAAACACAGAATTTTCCGGGTTTCCACGTTTTTACTGTTATAGGATTATGCATCTCCTGAATGAGTCTACACTACAACATCAACAATGAATGAATGAATATAAATGAAAACTGAAATAATGCTTGAAGCTAGAATATTTTTTATTTATTTATTTTTTAAGAATAGGTTCTGTTCTTTAATTTGATGTATTGCGTGTTCAGATATTTATATGTTGAAGATAACTCTTCAAACTGCTCTTCATCATCATCATCATCACAGCAGAATTGTTCACTGGTGTGTTCAGTGGTGAATGTGGGTCATGTGACTCTCTCCTGGTACAAAGGAAACAGTTTATTGTCCAGCATCAGTGTGTCTGATCTCAGCATCAGTCTCTCTCTACCGCTGGAGGTGGAGTATCAGGATAAAAACAGCTACAGCTGTGTGCTCAACAATCCCATCAGCATCCAGACTCAACATCTGGACATCACTCAACTCTGTCACACATGTTCAGGTACAGCAGCGTATTTATTATTATCTGATATTAGTTGATGTTGGAGCTGATATTAATGTTTATTGACAGAGCTGATCTCAGTTTGAATTTTTATTCCTCAGACTCTGTCCACTGTTGTGGTTCTACTGAAGCTGTGATCCGATTGGTCCTCTCTGCTCTGGTGGGCGTGGCTACTGTCATTCTTCTGGTTTATGACATCAGATCCAGAAGAGTTTAACAAGATCAAGCACAGATTCACACATCAGAAGCCTAAACGATCCTGTCATTTCTCATGTAACTATTTCAATCATCTATTAATCTTTATTGTTTTAATGGCTTCATAAATTCATCTGCTGGTACTGATTATCATTTATCGGCAGTGGCGTCTGAACAAATCTTTAAATGAATGAATAACGTGCCACACTGGTGGCTGTAGTTGCACATTTATACTTTAGCAGTGTTGGGCAGTAACGCATTACTCTGTAACGCGTTACTGTAATTGGATTTTTTTTGTGGAGTAATTTAACGCGTTATAATTTTCAAAATAGTAATTCGAGTATAGTTACAAGCCGAGGTCTCTATACGTTACTGCCGCGTTACATTGCTGACAGAATGCAGTGTTTTATAATCTAGAGATAGTAAGAATGTAGCACACGCACTGTCGGGTAAAGTGCCAGTGGATTAGAGACCTGCTCCCGCGAGACCCGACGCAACAGAGTGCGGTGCGGGACAAGATGGGCGAGTGGGGCGGGCGGGTGTACACTCGTGCGTGTGTGTGTGTGTGTGTGTGTGTGTGTGTGCGCGCGCGCGGGATGCGGGAGAATAAAATGAGTCATGGGACTCCCGCAAAATAGAAATATCTAAACATAAAATATCTAAAACAAATAAATTGTTATTCATCTGTTGCACAAAAGCAACATGAACTAATATCAAATATAAACGATTAACAGGTGCAAGCGTATGCAGAGTTTCTATTTAGGCTATAACACGTGTTTGCAGCGTTGAGCAATTCTGTAACGCGTTACTGTAATTGGATTTTTTTTGTGGAGTAATTTAACGCGTTATAATTTTCAAAATAGTAATTCGAGTATAGTTACAAGCCGAGGTCTCTATACGTTACTGCCGCGTTACATTGCTGACAGAATGCAGTGTTTTATAATCTAGAGATAGTAAGAATGTAGCACACGCACTGTCGGGTAAAGTGCCAGTGGATTAGAGACCTGCTCCCGCGAGACCCGACGCAACAGAGTGCGGTGCGGGACAAGATGGGCGAGTGGGGCGGGCGGGTGGACACTCGTGCGTGTGTGTGTGTGTGTGTGTGTGTGTGTGTGCGCGCGCGCGGGATGCGGGAGAATAAAATGAGTCATGGGACTCCCGCAAAATAGAAATATCTAAACATAAAATATCTAAAACAAATAAATTGTTATTCATCTGTTGCACAAAAGCAACATGAACTAATATCAAATATAAACGATTAACAGGTGCAAGCGTATGCAGAGTTTCTATTTAGGCTATAACACGTGTTTGCAGCATTGAGCAATGCAGTGCTGAACTTTGCGTGCTCACGAATCCTCTCATTATAACACACTAATTGTAGACATTATGAAAGATGCATTATGCATATATTTATTGTGTTATAACAGAGATTTGTGAGATTGCGATGAACTGAGATGTCTTTTAGAGATTGTAAATGCAGCGCTTTTTCTGGCATTCTGCCAAACCATGCACGCAGCAGCCGCTGCTATAGTTAAAAATAACAGTGTTCCGTCAATGTTGATGCTTTTATAACAAATATTTATCGGAAGCGTGTATGCTAGTATTTAATCAATTTAATGGAGAAAAAAGTAATGTAACTAGTAATGTAACTAATTACTTATTACTTTTGAAATAAAGTAATCAGAAAAGTAACGTGTAATCAGTAATTTGATTACATTTTCAGAGTAACTTGCCCAACTCTGTACTTTAGTCATTCAAATATATACCTATTTAAAACCCATTATTCTGTGTAAACGTCTGAAAGTAGCCATAAAAGTTTGTGCAATGAATAAAAATATCTCTTTCTCTAAAGCTACCTTTGCCTATTTGCTCAAATAGTGAAATGCCACCTGCAAGCTACGCCCATAATTTGAAGCCAAGAACCAGTGGTGTAGTCAGGAACACATCAGGTATACTTTGCCCCAGGGCTACTTGCTATAATGACATCTGGGGTCAATATTTGCATATACCAAGTTGTTTTGTTGGCTTTAGAAGTGTGTGTCCCATCCCGACAACTCAAGATGCCAAGAAGCCCCAAAATATATAGGTTTAGTGATTATGTTAAATGTACTCAGTGAATATCATTTTACTACATTTACTTTTTTGTTTTTTCTCCAGTTCCCTAGCATCTTCTTGTGAAACTATTTCATCCATGCAATACTTCAAAAATAATCTATAACATGCACCCCTATTTTTGAGCATTTTGTGAAAAACTACTTATCAAATAAAAATGTCTGTAGCTCATGAACCCTAAGGTCTATATTTAAAAATCCAAAAGGGTCTGGCTGCAGTTGGCGCTTGCACTCTCAGACTTGCACTCTCAGACTTGCACTCTCAGACTTGCACTCTCAGACTTGCACTCTCAGACTTGCATTCTCAGACTTGCATTCTCAGACGTGCACTCTCAGACGTGCACTCTCAGACGTGCACTCTCAGACGTGCACTCTCAGACGTGCACTCTCAGACGTGCACTCTCAGACGTGCACTCTCAGACGTGCACTCTCAGACGTGCACTCTCAGACGTGCACTCTCAGACGTGCACTCTCAGACGTGCACTCTCAGACTTGCACTCTCAGACGTGCACTCTCAGACTTGCACTCTCAGACGTGCACTCTCAGACTTGCACTCTCAGACGTGCACTCTCAGACTTGCACTCTCAGACGTGCACTCTCAGACTTGCACTCTCAGACGTGCACTCTCAGAC
>NW_015505961.1:28949-43581 GCF_001515645.1 Sinocyclocheilus grahami
CAATGCACAAAGTCTCTCGTTAAGCGTTTTCCTCCTGTAGAAAAACATAAACACTTAATATGGCTTAATGTATTAAGATACATTAAGTGCAATTAAAAGATCAAATTCGATATATAGTTATTATTTAATGTGCTACAAGGCAAGCAGATGGCCATGAACACAATGCGCAAACTTTCACTTGTCCTCCCATACAGCAAAACGCTTAATGTGGCATAATACTGGATGATAAAGACAATTCAGTAGCCTATATGTCTTGTTGTTGACTCAAAGTATACACAGAACTGCAAATATGAACGTGCATTATGAAATGCATTAAGTGATTCTAAAAGGATCAACTCCATACAGGCAAGCAGACGAGCCCAGAAGGCAATGTGTTAAATTGCACGTTAAACATTTTCCTCCAATAGAAAATCATTATAAATAAAACACGTAATGTAGCTTAATGGACAAAGTCAATGATATAAAAGAGCTGTAGACAGTTTATTCTATATGGAAAAACGCTTAACGCGAAACTGTGCATGTTGCGTTTATTCTGGGCTCACCTGCTTGCCTGTATACTAGTTATGTAGGCTATATTTTAATAATCAAGAGCATTGAGTTTGGTCTTTATCATCTTAGTCCATTATGCCACGTTTTGCGGTGTGGGAGGAAAATACTGTATACATATTCATTATATTAATAAACTGTATATTGAATTTGATATTTGAATAGCATCTTAATACATTAAGCCATATTAAGTGTTTATGTTTTTCTACAGGAGGAAAACGCTTAACGAGAGACTTTGTGCATTGCGTTCATATTCTGCTGTTCTGTGGCCACGGATTTGCGGGTCTTGTCTTTTTCTTGCAGGACCCTGTATGTTATAGTATAAAATTAGTTGTATTCATTTAATCACCACCACAGTGTCTTGTCTCCATTGGCAACATGCACGATTTGTGTCGACTGCAAGTGACGTTGCAGGTATCGGAGAGTGCAAGTGGCGATTGCAAGTGACTTCGTAATTTAGTTTATTTTTTCTTGTCTTCACCACCTGGTTACTGTTGTAAAATGTTGAGAGATTCAAACAAAAAGAGATCAATAAATAGAACAAAATAAAAAATAATAAAGACTGCAAGTGACGTCACTAGCGGAAGTGCAAGTGTCTGAGAGTGCAAGTCTGAGAGTGCAAGTCTGAGAGTGCAAGTCTGAGAGTGCAAGCGCCAGCTGCAGCCAGACCCTTCTCTAAAAATCTGGTATTGTTTGAAACTAGACACTTGATCCTTTGTTACTCTAGAGTCATAATAACTGAAAATTAGTACAGCAACAGAGTAAAACAAGGTAAAATATACATGAAAGTGACTCACAATATCTTTGAATCAAATTCACTAAGGGAAAAATGGATGAGGCTTTGATGCCAAAGGCCTGAAAACACCATAAAGATAAAGCTGAATATCTGATCATGTTTTGATTCAAATATGAGGATGATACTCCCAAAAGTGTAGTTTCTGTAAACTTTTATTTAAAAAAAAAAAAAAAAGTCTAGGTGTCCTTTCAAAAAATCAATTTGATGACACCAAATAGACACCTGGTAACCAAATGACCAAATGAGTCAAAACTACATAATACATGAATATCAGGCCCGGACTGGCCATCGGGAGCACCGGGGGAATTCCCGGTGCTCTGGCGATTTGGCCTGCTGCCCTGTTTTTTTTGTTGTTGTTTGTTTGTTTTGTAATTATTATTATTATTAATATTTTATATTTATGCCTTCTCAATGTACCAAAGTAATCATTTCCATTTTTTTAATTCGATCAGTTTCATCGTAGTTTTGTCTTTATTAACGAAGTTGAGTATTAAACTGCTAGTATCTGTTAGGCTATCAGGAGCACTGTCATTTCAGGAGCTATGTAATATACAGGTTTACCTTTTTTACATGTCAATGTGATTTGAAAGCCATTTTCAGGAATACCAGTATATTTACATTTCCCTCCCTGCTCATTTCTGACACAATCAATCACATCAAAGCCATTGGCCTTATAGTCCCTTTCATTTTCTTTGCTCTCACAAAAATCTTATAATGGTTTCTTCATTTGCTTTTATAAAGGTATTTAATTTTCTGCACTTGCCCTGTTCATTGATTTGTCTGTTTTCAATCACAGTTGTAAAATCCTCTTCATGCATGCCAACTGGAGTTAAATATTTATGAATTTATCATAAGTTTGACTGAGTGGAAAATGATGCACAAATAACCAGCAGCAGAATCATTTGCAAATCAAAATATGACATTTGCAGCAAGCAGCCAATCATGTGAGGCATAAAGATACTGATATACTTTGCAGAAGATTAAGAGATAATAACCAAACACTAGAAATATTTTTATCAGCAACAGGCAATACAATTTCTACAGTGAAAGCTTCAGAGAAATGCTGGAAGAAAATAACAAATTTACCTAAGTGAATTAATATTGGCCCATAACACAAGAAAACAAATTAAACTGATTATTTAAAACTATTTAACTATGATAAACTAGGACTCTCGCATGAATATCAATGAAAGCCAGGGGTTTTTGACTCTCTAAAAATAGTTTTGCCTATGAAGTGCTACTCTTATAGCTCGGAGATAGTAAGAGAACTTGAGGAGTTTTGTGGAGGATTGTGTCACTTTGCTCACGGCCGATATGTCCAATATCTCTATACAACTTGTTATCCTGAACATAATATTCCCTGAAGCAAATTTGGTGTGTAACCTATAATTATGAATGTCTACCTTTGTAGGACAGAATATACAAGGTTGGCTCAATCTAAGCCATATAATCACTAAATCCTTTTTTTTCTGTCTTGTTTTAGTATTTGTGAATATCTGTTATGCCAAAATCTCTTTTAGTCTTTTTATAGCATAGCTAGACGGTGTGAAAAGTGACTTTTAAAGATAACTTTTTGAATGGATCACCTTTGTCTGTGATAGATTTTCTGCTATATTGACTTATATATTTAAGACACTGCTGTCAGATTGCTTGAAAACAAAAGGTATAGGTTTAAAGCTATAAAGCCTTTGCATTACATGAATTGAGACTTTGTTTACCAAAGTTTAGTAAGACAGTTACCAAAAAAGACAGAATTTCTGTTTTATTGAGGACACCCCAAATGTAGTCCAATCTCAGTGAAATTTGGTTTGTTTCCATTTCTCATGAAGGGGAGTTGACTGGATGGGTGAGAGCAGAAGATTTCAAAAGTGCAAAAATAAGGGCCACCCTGTACCGATTTCTTGTATATTATACACAGTTGCCATCTACAGCTCATAATAGGAATAACACCTGATCACCACTGGGAAAAAAATAAATAAATAAAATGAACTACTCTATCTCCCAAGACAGAAATAAAAATAAATTTTTATATTTTATTTGACTCTGCAAGAGTGTCTCCTTTACTGATGGTCCTGCTATAAGAAATTAAAGGGGATCACTTCCACAAAATGAGAATCTTATTTCAGTCATATCACTTATCCTGTGCAAGATTCAGCTAGTCTAGCAAAATTGTAAGCTCTCTCTTAATACTTGTTGAGGAAGAAAGACAATGATTTTTCCACCTGTCTGTAATCCTCAGTAAAACTTGTCCACTACCTTTAAACTCATCTGATTTAATCTCATCTTGATTGTCTTGCATCTCAGCAACACCACTTTGAAGATAAATATCCATGAACTGTTTTTCATAGACATTGCTATCAATCTGTCTATTTTACAGATAAATGTAGCTGGTTGAGGTGAAATTAAGGTGAGCATTAACCTGCTCAAAGACAATATAGTGAGCAGGAATATTAGTTATTTATATTAATTGAAGGGGGGGGGGGGGAAGCATTGTTATAGCCGACAACAAATAAGAAATGTGTCTTTGTCTTCTGTGGCATCACGGAAACACAAAAGAAAGAGACAGAGAGAGAGAAAAAGATTAGAAGAGAAAAAGAAGAGAAATGGAAGATAAAACAGCTGGAAATAGACCCCAGCCTGGTCTCATGTTTATATGTAGGTATTAATACGTAACATTTACAGGCCCAAAATGTAAATTTTTGTACGTTTGTTTTGATGCTAAAACGTACAATTTAGATGTATTTCAACGTTTAAAACATACAAATCGCTACGTATTTTTAGCTAAAAAAAAGTTTAAAATATTTACGTATCGTTTATATAATTAAGATATTCGTATCAATGCATTTTTATAATTTTATCAATAAGTGATTTAGATTTTTAGACCCCTTAATCTACCCATTTTATAGCGAATATGCATTTTTATCATTTTATCAATAAGGGATTTAGATTTTAGACCCCTTTTGAGCTGGTTTAAGCTGGTCCTTAGATGGTCATGTGCTGGTCTTAAGCTGGTCAGACCAGTTTAGGACCAGCTGGACTAGCATAAACCAGCAAATGACCAGCTTAAACCAGCTCAAACCAGCATCCCAGATTCAAAACAAAACCAGCAAATGCTGTTTTTAAAAATGGGTAGGTTTAAGTTTGGGCCCAAAATATGCATATGCATTTTTATCATTTTATTAATAAGCAATTTCGATTTTTAGATGCCTTGACCTACCCATTTTATAGGGAATATAAAAGGATATAAAACACAATTGACCAAAATATGCAGGAAAATAACCATTTTAGTAACAATATAGAATTCAAATATTTTATAGTCGCTAATCCCACTCCTACCTATAAACCTAAACATGTTTGTACAGTATAAGAGAAATTACAATCAGATGCAATTACAATCATTTATTTATTGCAAAAATGTCAAAAGCAGTACCAAAAGTAATCCAAATGACGATGCGGTGCAGCCGCAGTCCTCTCTGGTGGAATACAGTATTGTGTGAGGTGCAGAGCAGAATTTTTGTTGTTAATCGCTGAAAATATTATCCAGATTATTTTCCCGATCCACTCTGTGAACTCATGAAGGTGCGCGTACATCATTCAAACACACCTCACCAGAAACACGGCATGTCGCAATCTGTGACGAATGCTGGCAAGAGCCAATGAGTGTTTGATTATCCTGTCGTAAAGCCTGTCGTTTGAAGCGGCAATTTGTAAAGAGCACATCAGTCAGTGCGGGCTTTGCTGTTTGCGGTCACTGGACTCGCTGCTTGGGATGGAGATGAAGATCGCCGAATAAAGGCTTGGATTTGGGTCTGTTCCTCACAGTCGTATGGATTCTGAAGATTTGGATTACAGCGCATGAATAAAATTGTTTCATTTCGTAATTATGTTGCAGTTGTGGGGAAGTCCTGGCCTAATGGTTAGAGAGGCGGACCCCCAAGGTAGAGAGGTAGAACCCCCAACTGGTCCATCCAGCTTAAGACCAGCACATGACCACCAAAGCCCTAACTGCTCCCCGGGCGCAGCAAAAAAAATGGCTGCCCACTGCTCCGGGTGTGTGTTCACGGTGTGTGTGTGTTCACTGCTGTGTGTGTGCACTTTGGATGGGATAAATGCAGAGCATAATTCCGAGTATGGGTCACCATACTTGGCCACATGTCCCGTCATTTTTGGTGTATTTTATAGTTCTATTTTCAGTTTTTCAGATTTTTCAGATTTTCAGTCACAGCATGTCGGAGAAAACGGACAATGCCGACAGCATGTCGGTGGCAAACAAAGTATACATTACATGACAAGTAAAGGTTAAACGGTTGCAGAAATGTTATTTATTTTAAAGGGGTCATATGATGCTGCTAAAAAGAACATTATTTTGTGTATTTGGTGTAATGAAATTTGTTTATGTGGTTTAAGGTAAAAAAAAAACTATATTTTCCACATACTGTACATTATTGTTTCTCCTCTATGCCCCGCCTTTCTGAAACGTGTCGATTTTTACAAAGCTCATCGGTCTGAAAAGCGAGGTGTGCTGTGATTTGCCAGCTATCCAGTGCGTTGTGATTGGCCGAATACCTCAAGCGTTTGACGGAAATGTTGCCCTTACCATACTGTGATGCCGTGTCCGGCCGGAGCATAACATAAAACCATGTCTGCATTTGTGATCGGAGAAATGACAAACAACAAGTGCTACTCTACACTGCTCAAAAAACTCGCGTTTGAATCATCAGTGGCAAATTCTTTAAATATGAAAACGCACTTACAGACTGTGAGTCAGAACAGCCGGCATTGTAGTCTACTCTACCAGGATCAGGAAACAGTCCTCCATAAAATGTGCTGCACACATCTGAATATTTGGGTTGAACTGTTCTGGAACAGTGTTGTAAATACAACTTAACCAATGATTTCTAGTCATGTTCTCTTTTGGAAGACCAAACTAAGTAGTTTCGCTTTCACAACGAAAAAGCGTCACACACAGCCTTGAGTGAGCAGAGGCCGGAGGCCTAGAGTGAGCCGCGGCCTAGAGTATGCGGAGGCCGGCTTGAGTGAGCAGAGGCGGGCGGGCTTGAGAACGGCGCGGCCGGCGGATTCGACGAAGTAGCGTCCAGCAGGCTTGCGGCAAAGAAGAATAAAAGTTACGCCTTCTTTCTTTGCGTGAACATTTGGGCGGCGTTATGCAAATCTTCCCACACAGTGACGTAGACATGTGGGGGCGTGTTAGAACGAGCCGTTTTAGGGGGGCGTGGCTGACTCTTAACTTTGATAAAGAATATCTCTTTGGATTTGAGACTTTAGTCTTTGCAACTTAACAGATCTTCTTTATGCACCAAGAGCTTGTAACACTCTAAAGAGAAAGGAAAAATTGAAATCGCATCATATGACCCCTTTAAGGTTTAAAGTGAAGTCTTGTTTAACATTATGTAGGCTTATTCTTGGAAACGAGCTGGCAGCAGAAATCACACAACAAGACGAAATGTTATCATATTATGGTGCTGCATCACCTTAAGAACTGAAACTGGCACACTATCTTGAACACGCTTTCTCTGAACTAAAAGTTCTAGAGGCATCACAGCAAGTCACCTCTTCCAAGAAGTGGACATGCTTTTTAGCCCCATCGCTGTTAAGCGTTTTGGGAGACATCGTGTGCATTTAGCTTAGCCTTGAGAACTGCAATGGTGTCCTTGTGATTTTTAAATTTTTCACTCAGGGCTAACTGTTCAGCTTTATCTAGCTGTGACTGAAGATCCTGAATTTTTTCCTCTGACTTTTGTACTTCTGCATTTTTTTAATGCAATTCTTTACATTTAGCATCTATACTTAAAGATAGATGTGTCATCAAATCACGTAGCCTCATACAATGCATGTAGTTTAAAGCCTCTATTATATTGCCATGCAATTGCAGTCCACCATACAATCATTTTAGAATCTGAATCTTTAAACTCAAGACCTTCTCTTTGGAGTCTGCGCAAGGTAGGCTCAACTTTTTTGCTCCATAAAGCAAACAATACGTCACTTTCGTTAGAGATTTTCCCTTCCATCCCTGAGGAGATAATCTGAATGTTGTCAGATTGTATAGTAATGAGACTATTGAAGCTAATTACAACCTTCTAATTTCTATATCATGCAAATGGAGAACGAAAACATACTTACCCTCTCCGTGGTCAGAAGGTCAGCTTTAATCCGTTCACAAGATCAACTGTGAAAAAATCCTCACTCTGATGACGAAAGTAAATCTCAGAAAACTCAATGCAAGGGATCCCGGGTTTCGGCACCAAGCTCATCTCCTCTGTGAGAATCAAAACTAAAAATATGCACTGGAAAGACATCACTCGCCTAAGAAGGGAGATCACACCGGGGTCACCACTTTGTAAGGTCCAATTTATTATCAGTCAGGTAAATATGTATTATGCCAATTACATAGCCAATTTCAGAGATATCAAATCAATACAAGACATCCAATTCTCAAAAATGAGTCTAAGAGTAAGATGCATACCTGACTTTAGAAAGATACATGCAAGGTTTCTGTCTTTTCAGCGCGCAAAGTTATTCAATTTAGGTTGAACTCTAGTCTGACTCCATTTTATTATGACCTCGAATTTAGGCTGAAATGGCAATCGGTTGTTTGTTCATCTCTAATTATAAATATTATTGTTATTCAGACATCTGATTATTCTATTTTTAATCGTATTGCATCTCATTAATCTTATTCCTATAACACGTTGAGTCTCGTACTGCCCGGTGTACGGATCTCATATTCACAAACTCGTCGGTCTTGGTCATTAGACAGAGGCGATTGACTAATACTCTGGATGGCCCGTGCCATACTTTGCTCATTCTAGAATACTTTTATTAGTCCCCATAGATCCGAACACACTTAAAGTAAGACTATATTTAACCAGAGGTCATGACCATTACTATAGAACCAAGTTGAGCAAATTAACTTCTTCTAAGTAACTTTATATAATCAGGCCGTGATTTCTCACATACACTTAGTTAGAATAATATTACAATAACGAGAGGTTGAGGCTGACCCGAATTTAGGTTGGTCAACAACACACCGTCGTCTAAACAGAAAAACCCAATAGCCTCTACAGTCTAAGTATACATAACTAATGCCAATGTGTTAGCCGGAGCCCTAAAACATCATTATAATATGTTCCTAACTTGAGCGCAGATTTGCAGTGTTATAGACTTAACAATTAATTAGAGTCAATAATCTCAGTGTTAGTCAGAATAAATTAAAATGTAACCATTTATTATCAGTCAGGTAAATATGTATTATGCCAATTACACAGCCAATTTCAAAGATATCAAATCAATACAAGACATCCAATTCTCAAAGATGAGTCTAAGAGTAAGATGCATACCTGACTTTAGAAAGATACATAACATAAAGTGTGTGGACACTCTATGCTCTGGGCTTCTGACTACAGAATCGCCCTGACTTTCTTGCAGTTTTCACTTAAATACCTTAAGACTAGGACAGTCATCCCACGAAATGGAGACAGAAACTAACAATTGAAATTTGCATTGATCAAGTAGAGTTAACACCTTTTGGGACAGAAGCTAATTTGCATGAAAGACACTGGGAGTAGTCTGTTTTCAGTATATTCTAATCTTGATGGCTGTCTGTCCTATTGTTAAGAGAATGAGACCTTTTACCAGACACACAGAGACCTTTCAAATGACATCAAAACATGAACAGTTGCATTGTTATAAACTCTGATTAAGAATAGTGGTTTCGGTGATCTCTGTAGTGTAATCTTTCATCAGGTGTGAAACTTTTCTCTCTCTCTCAGTTTTAAGTGAGCCTGCAGTCCATTGTACCTGCCAGGCATTACTCGCATTATCATACGATTGACCTCTACAATTTAATATGTCCAAGCCAAGGTCATTTACAATTTTAATGACGCAATCACACAAACTCTCACCCGTGTTACCTGAAATGGGCTGGAAACCTATGAATCGTTCCATCACATTCCCTTTCTCATTGACAAATCGGAAGATGAACGTTAACTGGTCTGTGAGAGACAAATCTGGTGTTGAATCAATGATGACTGAAAAATATTTGGCATCTTTAATTCATTAGCGATTACTTGTTTGTGAGACGAACCAAGGAGCTCGTCCTCCCCCCTGAACGCCAGTCCTCTTTCAGCTAAAATCTTTATCACTGCCACCACATGCTTCAATACCCGTTTCCAGCATTCCTTCTCTCCAGCTATTTGTTTGACCAGAGCCGAGTCCATCGCCTGAGTGTTTTTAGATCTATGCAATAAGGCTAGCATACAAGACATATGACCAGGGCTCCTCTCATGTTCAGAAATTTGTTCTGGGTGCTTCCAGTCACTGAACCCATCTGTAAAGGCATGTCGTTTGGATGAGAAAAGTTTGCATTAAAAGCAGAAGACCTGTCCTGTTGATGGGGAGTATAAAAGCCACTCTCGTGAAACAATCTGGCCGTTTTGTAAGCGAGTGCGTAATAAATCATTGGTAAGGGAGCGAGTCTTACCACCCAGACCACTATCCCTTAGGGAAGATGCATATTTTGAGCTTCGGTTAAGGAAAGCGGCAGCCCCTCTGTTAATAGAATATTTTTCACCGAATCACTTTTAAACTCTCCCCACAATGCTGGGTTGCTGTTTGTCTCCCAAAACAGGGGGTCATCATCTTTTTTTATCTTACTATGTTCGTCATCCTCCTGATTAAGAAGACTTTGTGCTGGCGGTGGTGGTGGTGGCTGTGGAGGAGGCGGAGGCGCCCGCGGATTTTGTTGCTGCTCACAGGCCGGCTCAAAATCACTGCTATCACGGTTACTTGTGCTAGCGCCATCGTCACTTGAAGTAGCATAAAGGACGTTGTTAGCATCATCAGGCCTGTTTGCATTGCTTTTTAAAAAGCTGGAGATTGTTGGTAGCTTTTGTAGGAATTGAGCTTCTCTTGCTTCTTTGTCTTTTTTTAGTTTTCTCTTCATTGATCCACTTGGTTGTGGTTTTAAACTCATTTTTGCTATTTTTGACTAACCGTCTTCTACGCGTGACTGCTTTATATTACGCAGTGATTTTTACTCGCCTCTAGATGTCCCTCTCAACAGCGCAGCAATGCTTTAAAACTATTTTATTTTTTTTACCACAATTAATACTTCACAATTGCAAAAATATTCACATTATTCCACAGTATTCAATGCCATTTTATTGGAATAAAATAAAATAAAATAATTATATGAAAAACAATCACACGGTAAATTTTCCAGAGCCCCCTGCTGTTCTAGTGCCCTGGGCAAGTGCCCAGTAGGCCCGTGCATTAATCCGTCCCTGGCTTTCAATATTAGACAGAACATGAAAAGGAGTTTCTGAAATATCTGCCATTTACAGATATGGCTGTCCTATCAGTCAGTAGGTTTACATGGACAACAATGCTCCGATTTTAATACGATTAAGACAATACTCTGATTAAGAATCTACCAAGTAAACAGAGATTTCTGATTACCTTAATCCGGCTAAAGTCATAATCGAAGTAAACACTAATCGAATTAAGACATGTGGAGTATTCCTATTTTAGTTGTATTATTGAAGTGCAGTAAAGACGTACACACCTTAATCACATTATTACCGTCGTGTAGGACTTTTCACCACATTTTGCGACAGGATACACACACGGCAGTGCTCAACTGTTTGACGGCAAACAAAAGAATGGCTTTAACAACGCCGTCATCAGTTTGCATGTATAGCATGACAAATAATTAACTGCACTTGAAGCTTTCAGTAAATTAAAAATGAAACACCCAAAACTGTATATGGCATCATAATGAAGACGAACTATATGTTTATATGTGAAATTCTGGAGGGGACGTTGTGACGTGTGCCATTAATCGATCTGTACTATAACATGTAAAACGGGAACATGAAAGGAATATTCTAAAAGCAACGCATGTAAACACCTTAATCGTAATATTGTCTTATTCAGAATAAGGTTAATAATTATACTGATGTCCATGTAAACGTAGTCAGTGTTTGATGGTAAGTGAAACTAGCTGGTATGCATGCTCATCACGTGGAACAAAATCATGCATTTCTGAGTTCATGTGAAGTTCATGCCCTACATATTTTCTTTTTCTTACAATTGTTAGTTTGATTGATCTGTTGTGGTCTACACTTGTTGTATGATCAGTCATTAAAGGAAAACAATGCAGTTGTTTCAGTTCCTTTCTTCTAAATGAGAAACACACACACACTGAGAAAAACACACATTGTACGCATTGATTCATTTTGCAGATGCTTTTATCCAAAGAGACTCAGAAATTAGGGAATTGAAGAGCAGAGACCATTATTCATAAAAAGCCAACAATGTTAACAGTGCAACCAGTCAAACAAACTTTTTTTTTTTTTACGTCATGGGCAATCATAAAACACAATCTTACAATGGCAGATGGCAGCGTACAGTAGTTTCTGCATTTCAATAAAAATCTAATCCTATTTATCTAAACACATTCATCAAGTGCTGAAGATAAAAGGCAAAGCTAGAATGTAACATGCAGAGTTTAAAGTATAATTTGTCTAGTTTAGCGCCTAAACGTAACATCGGCCTCCAAACACTTGAAAAGGAAACCTATAGTGATGAGTGAGTTGAGCCTCCAGGCCTTGTACAGTCATATCATCGGGAGTGTTATTCCCCTGGTTCACTGTAATATAACCCTAAAATGCAGATTAATTTTCACAGCCTTTTGTGAAAACAGCAGTAAACTTATAAAACTATACAAAAGGCCAATTGCATAGAAACAAGCTGGAGAGAACAAAAATGGGACAGAAACCTGGCTTACAATGTTACAAAAGAGGAAAATCATGGAGAAATTGATGAAGTTGGTCATTAAAGAGACAGATGTTAAATTTCCTGTCACTCTGTTGTTATAAATGTTAGCTAGTTTACTGTATTTTAATGTCAAAGTAATGTAAACCTTAAAATAATTATAGTATTATAAGTATTTTATAGTATTATAACATTTGTAACAATCTAGTTTTTGTTTGTTTTATGATTCTCAAACATGCAACGTAAAGAAATGCTGTGACGTGTAAAATGTGTGTATGATTCTTGCATGGAAGCTCATTTTTACCCTATAAGAAAATCATGCTTTGCTAAATCTTAATTTTGACTTAAAAACTCATAATTATGACAGACTAAGTTACAATGACATTCTAAGTCAATTATGTGATTAAACAAGTCAAAATTATGACAAAGTCAATAACAACTTACTTATGACATAAAAACAATGATTGTGATATAGAAAAATGAAACTGACAAAAAAAAAAAAGTTATGACATTCTACATCATAATTACGACATGCTAACAATTAACATATATGCATTTTAAGTCATAATTACCAGACATCAAAGTCGAAATTATGAAATAAAAAGGCATAATTGTGGGATAAACAGTCAAAATGATTATATTCTAAGCAGAAATTATGACATTATAGAATTATGCAATTAAAGACTCCAAATTGACATAAAAAAATTATGGCATTCTAATAATTATAAAAAGTAAAAATTTTGAGATTCAAGTCATTTTGAGTAGACTGCTCAAACATGCATTTTAGTCTGGAACTAGCCTTAAACCTTGTCTGTGAAACCAGCTGAATAAGTCACAATTTCCAATAAGTCAAAATTACAACATTAAAACTCATATTTGTGGGAAAAAGTCTAAATTATGAGATGCTAAATCAATCGTGGCATACTAATAATTATAACAAAAGTCGAAATTATGAGATAAAAATAAGACATTCCAAGTTATAATTATGACATAAAATTCATATATATGAGAAGAAGTTGAAATTGTCATATTTTGACTTACAGTTTTTTAAAATTGCTTAGACACTAAAAGTGATACTTGAGGCCCACTTAGTGGAACCATTCACTCATATACCTAATCTTTAGACCAAGTCTGCAAAACTATAAGCACATTACATGCTTTAAACTCAGTTTGATATTGTAAAACAAACTTTTTTTTTTTCAAACTCTACATTACACACATCATTCGAAACTAAAAGCTCTTTTGTTTAATTTAGGAAACACTGCCATTTTAATGCCACACTCATTTACTGACGTCCTATACACAGCGATAAAAGTGATACTTGAGGCCCACTTAGTGGAACCATTCACTCATATACCTAATCTTTGGACCAAGTCTGCAAAACTATAAGCACATTACATGCTTTAAACTCAGTTTGATATTGTAAAACAAACTTTTTTTTTTTCAAACTCTACATTACACACATCATTCGAAACTAAAAGCTCTTTTGTTTAATTTAGGAAACACTGCCATTTTAATGCCACACTCATTTACTGACGTCCTATACACAGCGATTATGTGTGAAAACACTTATACATCATTTGTTGACTTAATCAAAACTTTTTTTTTTTTTTACAAAAGAAGTTTTCACCACCTTCCATTTCTGTTTACATTGTATCTATATTGTCAGAAGCGACTTCCTGACTTGGCTTATATGCAAATTCAGTGTGTGTGTGTGTGTGTATTCATATAGTACTGCTATATGAACAAAAGTGCAATAACATTTGGTCTGCAAACACTTTAAACAAATTAGGTACTTTTTTACAGCAGTGTTCCTTTTACATAGTAGCAGTTAAAATATTTATTGTAAATTTCAACTTATAAAATTAATGTAATCAAATTAAATATAAAACCAAAGCTATTTGCCACTGCCAGGGCATTAACGTTTTTATAGAAAATATTGTATAGTTTGTTATAGAAAAACATAGCATAGTCATGAGTCTAGTCAAGTCACAACTGATCTTCCTGAGTTCAGTCAAACCACAGCTAATCTTCCCGAGTCAAGTCTAGTCACAGTTGATCTTCCTGAGTTCAGTCAAACCACAGCTAATCTTCCCGAGTCAAGTCTAGTCACAGTTGATCTTCCTGAGTCGAGTCTAGTCACAGTTGATCGTCATGAGTCAAATCAAGTCACAGTTCATTATCATGAGTCAAGTCAAGTCACAGCTGTTCTTCCTGAGTTCAGTCAAACCACAGCTAATCTTCCTGAGTCAAGTCAAGTCACAGCTAATCTTCCTGAGTCAAGTCAAGTCACAGCTAATCTTCCTGAGTCAAGTCAAGTCACAGCTAATCTTCCTGAGTCAAGTCAAGTCACAGCTAATCTTCCTGAGTCAAGTCAAGTCACAGCTAATCTTCCTGAGTCAAGTCAAGTCACAGCTAATCTTCCTGAGTCAAGTCAAGTCACAGCTAATCTTCCTGAGTCAAGTCAAGTCACAGCTAATCTTCCTGAGTCAAGTC
>NW_015505961.1:45702-78857 GCF_001515645.1 Sinocyclocheilus grahami
GTCATGAGTCAAGTCAAGTCACAGTTGATCATCATGAGTCAAGTCACAACTGATCGTCATGAGTCAAGTCACAACTGATCGTCATGAGTCAAGTCAAGTCACAACTGATCGTCATGAGTCAAGTCAAGTCACAACTGATCTTCATGAGTCAAGTCGCAGTTGATCGTCATGAGTCCAGTCAAGTCTCAGCTGAGCTGCCAGAGCCTCGTTACGTCACAGCTGATCTTCTAGAGTCTCACCATGTCTCAGCTGTTCGTCCAGAGTCTTGTCACGTCTCAACTGTTCGTCCAGAGTCACGTCACGCCTCAGTTATTCATCCAGAATCAAGTTGCATCACAGCTGATCATCCAGAGTCATGTCACGTCCTGTCTGTCACACCCAGATTCTCAAGGTCAGCCCTTCGGTATCCCAGTCTGGTATCCAGTGTGAGGGATGCACCGCTGGTGTCTGCACGCACCGCTGGTATCACCAAACCCACTCACTCTAACCCTTCTATTCATGAACTCATTCCCCTGTCTGCAGCACTTCCCATATGGGGGGTTGCTTTATGGTGTATCTGGGCCGCGTACTCCACCACCGATTTGCTAGAGGCAGCAGCACTGGCTACAACATCTCCAGAGGTGGCGGCACAGGCTGCAGAACCTCCCGAGATGGCGACACTTGCCTCAGTTCCTTGCATGGTGGTGGCGCCCAGCAACGCACTTTCTGCCTGTTCTGTTCCGGACAAGGAGGCTGTCTTTGAACTCTCTGCCTGTTCTGTTCCGACCAAGGAGGCCGGCGATGAACTCTCTGAACTTTTGTCTTGTCCCGACCCAGCCAGGGAGGCTGCCCCTGAACGCTCAGTCTTGTCTATCAACCCCAATGCTCTGTCTGTGTTGTCTGTCTCTGCTCTCTCGTTGTTACAGTCTCCGCCATGGTCTCCTGATCGGTGTGGTTCACCGGGGGGGTTTCCTGTTCCCTCTGCTCCGCCGTGGTCGTTGCCGTGTTCCTCGTGTTTCTAAGCAGACTAAATTATAGATTTTATTGGACTTTTTTTTACATCCACGTATTTGTTTATTGCCATATAGCTGAGTGATAGAGGGAAGATTAATGTTATTTTTAAATTGTAACAGTCTATAGCTCTAGATACAAATTTAGCATGTACAGAATGATAATGCAATGTCCTTTTACTCTGAATAATGTACAGTCGCCCAGTCATTATTGCAAGTCCGATCACCCTCAGAATGTTAGGCACCACGCAACCCACGGTTTCTTCCAACCGATCGCGATCTCATGAGCAGATCTAAATGTTGGTTTTAGACTAGCATTCACCAAAAAAACGCTCAACTTTTCTGTTTAGTGAGCACTTCATGTCAGGTTACTTGTGCTGAAAATTACATGATCTACAGGAAGTTGACGCCTGGAGCTGAAAGCAGCATTAAGGTCAAACATTATGAAATAATCCACAAATAAAGTACCGTACTACAAAAAGCTTAAGTTATTCAAAAGTCCTAAGTTCTTCTGTTTGTTCATAATTTTTCCTAATGTCCAATGCATTATCAGTCCTCATGATACATTTCTGAAATTTATTTCATATGAATGACTTTACTCATTTGTGTTTGTCACCAGAAATCTGACGCGACGGAGGTGATTTACATGTGTTTCACCACAGAACAATGATCAAACTCTGTGTGATTCTGTTTCTTCACAAACCATGTACTGATCACGATAACTGTATCTGGCTCTGACACTATTATTGTTTCAATAATTTTATTTGATTTGTCATTTATAGTTCCTGAAGATACTTGTAGATTAAAAAATAATAAAATATAGGCCTAAGCGGTTTGCTCCAGCATCAGCATGATTGCAAATGTGATATTGATTTTAATACAACATATCCCAGTTACATATTATTTTCATAATAGCAGAATTTTACAAAAATGTTTGGAAAGACGTTTGAGTCCCCTTTAAATCAGGTCCGAGTCAGAGAATGAATGTTTAATCTGTTCGATTTGGACACTGAAAATTGGTTGGAGCTCTTAATTTTGGACTGTCAAAAAGGGAAACACTGGGGCCGTAGCGCTAGTTTATGATTAGTCTCAGCCTCAGACGTCATGCCCACGGACAGTTGGCTGAACGTCAGGTGCATATGGCACACAAAATGGAAACGGTTCAGGGGCAAGTTCAAGCTCAAACTGGTGCGCAACGTTTTGCTACGGTTTCCGGGTTGAACGACATGTTTCCTGGAAACGGTGTGTAACGGGGTTTGAGATACGTTTTCTCTTGTTTGGTGGGTGTGTCAAAAATGTCAGCTCAATCAGCAGCAACATGTATATAAACCACGCGGTATTAAAGAGACAGCTCGCACAATGGGTCTCAGTGAAGTCGTTTACAAATGTGTCCGCTGCAGCTCGGTATACGCAACAATTGAAGATATTAGAAGACATGTTTGTCTTTTCATCCTGAAATGCGAGGCAAATGTTGGATCACAATAATTAGGAACCACAGTTTCCACAAATCCCTTCACTCGATTGGGATGCTCTCTTTTATTCTGGACGGCAAGGGCAGTGACTGTAACATCAAGCGTATTATTTTGCAGTATTAAACCCGTATTCATACCGATTTCTTCAGGCTTCGAAAATTCTTCAAATAGAACACAAATAATGGTCTTCTTAGCTGCCATAGTTGCAACTCTTACGTCATCAGAACAGGGTGTTCAACGCACCACCGTTTCTGATTTAAAAACTTTTTGTCGGGGCTGAACGCAGGCCTGGAGTTTCGAAGTCGTCATCGGATTGGTTGAATTATACAGGATTTCCGGGAAACGTGTGTGTCACGTTATTTAATGTTCTGCCTGGAAACAAAGATACCGTGGCGCCAAATCCCCTCAAGAAAGAAGAAAGCCGTTGTGTTTACAACTGTGACGACGAGCACTTATCAGGATCAACTAAATGCTGGATTTTCAAAAGTATGTGAAATATTTAAAGTTTGCGGCATAGAATCGTTAAAATACGTCCGAGAGTTTTAAACACTGGTCTGTTATTGTAGCGACATTTCCACGCCCTGAAAACGTGACGATGATCGAAACCAACTGTGATTGGTTGTTTGACATGTGTTTGTGAAACCACATGTTTCTGTGATTGACTATCTGAAAACACTTTGTTAGCGGAAATCAATAAACGGGCTAACATATTCACTGTATTTGATGATGTTCTCGATGGGAGTTTCAGAGACAGACTGAAGCTGAACAATCAAACTGGATCTCTGACCAACACAAACACCACAACTGAACACAATGGACGTTATGAACTACAGAGCAACAGTGTGAACTAGTTTTTATTTCTCAGTGTGGTGAGTTCAATATTTGTTTCATCGTTTTTATTTTTTAAGCACCATGTGGTGTCACAGCAATTCTTGTAGGCGGCAGTAGGGGGTTGAGGAGAGGATCTGTTCTGTGTATACATTTCAAAAAGTGAAGTAAAGAAAATTCATGTGCAAAGTTGTGCTGGTTGCTGTTAGGGCTGGGTGATATGGCCAAAAAAAAAAAAAAAAAAAAAAAAAAAAATCATATTTCAGTATCAGTATGAAAAGTCTGTCTTTGTCTCTGTCTGTATGTATGCATTTATTTATTTAATATCCTCCCCAATGTTGTCCAATTAAAAACATTTTATATTAAAGACTATGAAGACAAATATAGTGAATGTCACCATGTAGGCCATGCTATATATTATGTGCAAGGGCGTAGAATTTAGTAGGGGCGCTCGGGACATATGCCTATCCCTACCAATATCCAGTGACTACTAAATTGTCCCTAGCAATAATTTTGACCAAACAAGTAAATATATGTATATGTAACCACTTTAATTGTAATTGCAGTCACATCTGAAATAAGTAATACCACTGACATTACCTGAGAAGTTAAAGTAAATACGCTAGAAAACTGCAACTTAATGATGTTAACTTAATGTTCTGCTGTTTTGTGTTCATCTGCTTCTCCCATTTGCTCTTTTTACATTGACTATCACTCTGTATAGACTAATACAATCAGATACAATAATTACTCAAGTATTTATTACAATATACTGATAATTGAAGATTGACTTCGATGTATGAGATGACTGGATGCTTTCAACTGATTTCCGTGGTCACAAACTCGATCATAGTGCACAATGTAACATGTATTTTGAGGAGCAGCTCGCAATATTATTGGATTGTTTCACTAGTTTACTGTAAACTGGTTACCTCAGCTGAACATGTTCGTAGATTTGTGTTGGGTGTTATTGTCACCATATTTTTTTTTCGCTTATTTTAGTTAATCTCATAAAACTAGTGAGCTAAGGCAGTAGTAGTACTGATCTCATTAAGTATGAATGTGATCTGGACTTCATCGGCCATGTTGATGTTATCATGTGACCTACGAATTTATAACAAGCGCAACAACTTGCTTAAGAGTGACAGGTTTAATCCAACTATCTGTAAATATTTTTATGTTGATGAAATTTGCTCATTTTGTGGTCTTGTTGAAGAAACAGCTGCCCGTTTATTGTGATTGTAGTATAACTAATCAATTTCTTGTGTTTTTAATGATGTGACCCACAGTTTTATCCTAAAAGATAAAATCATTATCTCTTGAATATGTTGTTTACTTCTTTATTTTATGTGTAAAATTTGACATTCACAAGCAAAAGTGGCTTACATCTCCTTTGTTTTCTTTTTTTCTCGTTGAATTCAACTCTTGTTTCATCCATCAGCTAAAAAAAGCACCGTGATGAATTATTCAAAGATATTTAACCTTGTCATTGTACTTTTTGATTATGTGTATATAATCTAATACTATGATGAATGCATGATATTTATGTTTTCCATTGTTATATACAACCATCTTTCCCAGTTCTTATATTTAATTTCATGTTTACAATCACCTCCTAATTTTTGTTGTAGCACTATTACTTTTGTAGTGGGCTAAAACACAGAACTGGTAAGCAGAAGGTTGCTGCTTCGCAACTACCCGTGTCCCTTGAGCAAGGCTCTTTTCTCCAGGGGTTTGGGGGTCCCTGTAATAAGAGCACTGTAAGTCACTTTGGATAAAAGCTTCATGACATTATTTGATGATGCTTTTGAAGCTTCTGAAAGTCGGGTTCCATTGGCAGAAACCAGCAGAACAAAATCCCAGCCTCAGTGTCTTTTGGTCTTTCTCTAGATGCTCTCACTAATTCTGGGGTCACTGAGGATGAAGAGACCACAGCAGCATCTGGCCCTGATGAGGCAGTCAGAGGTGGAGTGATGCTGTGGACTCCTCCATCCGCACTGCTCACACTAGTCTGCACTGCAGACCCTACTCAATTTATCAACAGTAATAATGGACAAATAAAACAGATAACTCATGTTTGGTTAATTTGTGTAGATTTGTTTATTAACATAACTTACACTTATCTATGTAACATGTTGACAACAGTGAATTCTACTATAATGGCACACATTGTTTCATGTTGTGATGTGCTCATATGCAATAGTTATCAAAGATTGTCCTGTCAGAAATGAAAAAAGATATTTACTGTAGTAGGGGTTTGACGTCTGTATATGTTTTATTTTAATTCACTTTGGAGATGTACAGTCTATGGGAGGCGTAGGTGTGTTTACTGGAGCTCCCCTGTTCGCTATACATAATAAAACACGTTTTTACAGCAAAATCACAAACATATGTTTTGTGATGGCGCAGGTGACGGTGGCATTTGTGGCAAACCTACAAACACAAGAGGTGGGATTTATCACATTAACCAATCATAGCGATCATAACTAGTCATATCTAATCATATTAAATTGATATACAGTAGTCAACATTTGAAGTGGATAAAAAAAAGTTCATCAAAGTTGTCCAAAGACAAGAATGGGTATTGTTTTGGTTTTAGGACAACTTTAATGAAAGGTTTTAATGGTGACCCATACTTGGAATTAGTGCTCTGCATTTAACCCATCCAAAGTGCACACACACAGCAGTGAACACACACCCGGAGCAGTGGGCAGCCATTTTTGCTGCGGTGCCCGGGGAGCAGTTGGGGGTTTGGTGCCTTGCTCAAGGGCACCTCAGTCATGGTATTGAAGGTGGAAGAGAGCGTTGTACATTCACTCCCCCCACCTACAATCCCTGCCGGTACGAGACTCGAACCCACAACCTTTTGGGTTATGAGTCCGACTCTCTAACCATTAGACCACGATTCTGTTGTTCTGTTATATAATTTGTTTCAAAACTAAATTTCAAAACATATATTTCAAAGTCTTTTCCTGTTTGTTCTGCAGTGGTTGCAGTTGGAGTAATGTTAGTGTCAGTGATGGAGATTCAGTCACTCTAAACTCTGGTCTTACTGAAATAATGAATTGATTCATTGGAGGTTTGGAAATGAAAACACTTTAATAGCTGAAATCAGTAAACAGACCGACAGCATGACTGTATATAATGATGTTCTTGATGGGAGATTCAGAGACAGACTGAAGCTGGACAATCAAACTGGATTCTCAACTATCTCAACAAGACCAGATGAAACGTCTAAATTATCTAAGCTAACAGAGTGTGTTACAAATGTAAAAGATTGGATGACCAATAATTTTCTCCTGTTAAATTCAGATAAGACAGACATATTATTTATTGAACCAAAAAGCAGTACACAGAATCTCTTGGATTACAATTTGCAACTAGACGGATGTACTGTTACTTCCTCTACAGTAAAAAATCTGGGTGTTATATTAGACAGCAACTTGTCTTTTAAAAAATTATATTTCCCATGTTACAAAAACAGCATTCTTCCATCTTAGAAACATTGCCAAGTTACGAAACATGATACCTGTTTCTGATGCAGAAAAGCTATTTCATGCATTCATGACCTCTAGACTGGACTATTGTAATGCACTGCTAGCTGGTTGTCCTGCATCTTCAATAAACAAGCTACAGGTAGTCCAAAATGCAGCAGCTAGAGTCCTTACCAGGTCAAGAAAATATGATCATATTACCCCAATTTTACAGTCTCTGCACTGGCTACCTATTAAGTTCCGTATCAGTTACAAAATATTATTACTTGCCTATAAGGCCCTTAATGGGTTAGCTCCTGCGTACCTAACTAGTCTTCTACCATGCTACAATCCATCACGCTCCCTAAGGTCGCAAAACTCTGGACTTTTGATAATACCTAGAATAGCAAAGTCCACTAAAGGGGGTAGAGCTTTTTCGCATTTGGCTCCCAAACTCTGGAATAGCCTTCCTGATAACGTTCGGGGTTCAGACACACTCTCTCTGTTTAAATCTAGATTAAAGACACATCTCTTTGGCCAAGCATTCGAATAATGCATCTCATAATCTTTTACTGCAGTTATATCTGATCAAATGCACATTATTATTCTTTAGTTTGGGTTAAACAAATCAATTTTGCTTGGTTGGAACAGCAGCTATGCTAGTTATGTCTCTATTTGTTTCTCTGTTTTTTGCCACGGGATTTACACAAGCTTCAGTCTGGATCCAGAACACCTGAGAAGAGATGATGCCAACCCCTCAGAGGACCTCAGATGATGCCAACCCTGAAACAACATACAGAACTACCACATTTTGCTATAAGTTTGATTGCATCATATAATAATTGCTGTTAATAGTGTTCATCATCTGTTTGATTACGTCTTTAATTGATTTTTCCGTACATTTCTGCCATTTGTACATTATTAACTGACAGTCACCACTGATAAACTACCACTAAATATTGTAGAATTGAATTGAACTGATCTCTGGATCTCTGACCATCACGAACACCACAACTGAACATGCTGGACTTTAACTACAGATCTACACAGAGCTCAAATCCTAGAAATTCAGTCTTAGGGCCCTATTTTAACAATCTAAGCGCATGGTCTAAAGCGCATGGCGCGGGTGCACTCAGGGCGTGTCCAAATCCACTTTTGCTAGTTTAACGATGGGAAAATGGTCGGCGCACCCGGGCGCATAGTCTAAAATATCTAAAATGTCTAAAATGCAATGGTTATCCATTATAACATGTAGGCATTTTTATATTCATGTAGCCTACATAATAATAATCTTTTATATTTTAATATTTTATTGTTTCGTATTTTAAAGTGTTTGTGTCCTCCCTGTGTGTAATAAGCAAACTGAATGCACGTTGTGGACCCGCCCAGAGGTGCAATTTCTACAAAAAATATTGCGCCAATGATTTTAGACCAGGTTTGAGTTGGTCTATGTTCAGTTCCTCAAAATAGCAACGCGCCAACAATGCGCCTGAACACACCTCTTTTTTAGACCAGCACGCCCACGAGTGCACAAATGGGCGCAAATGCATTTGCTATTTAAACAACGCGGCACAGGACGTGAAAATGAGAGCTGCGTCGGGCTGAAACTAGCAAAAACACTTGCGCGCCGCATTGCGCCGGGTGTATGATAGGTCCCTTAGTGTCTACAGTGAGTTAAAAATCAGTTTTGCTTTCTCTATCAGATTATTAAATGCTCTACTTTTGAGCAATCTTCCTCAACTAGGGTTGGGAATCCAGAATTCCAGAATAGGATACTTAAAGTCAGGAATGGGATACTTGTAAAATTTAAATTTAAATTCCACCTATCAATTCCTGTGTGCGCATCAAATTTTTTTTTTTAGGTGGTGAAAAGGGGCTGTTAAAAACGTATTTGTCTTTGAATCATTCATTCAAAAACACTGAGTCATCCAGTAATGAAACAAGTAAATCTTGAGTGAGTCATTGAATCGTTCCATTCATAAATTCCATGAGATTTTGTTTAGTTGTCTAATATTTTTTCTTCAGATTTGTGAGAGAACCACAACCTCCATAAAAAAAAAAAAAGTCTCAATTTATCCAGAATCGTGCAGCTCTATTTTGCACACAAACAGCTCTTAGTCGAGTCCAGGTTTTTTGTAGCCGACTGACTTTTGTTCATGCTATTCAGCAGCAATTAAATATTTTGCAAAAAGAGCCACAGAATAAATATGTCTGATATGTAAATGTTTGACTTCATTTTTTTAACCACATTGGAATCGAAACTGGGAATCGATAAGCAGAATTAGAATCGGAATTGGATTTGATCAAATTCAAACGATGTCCAACCCTATCCTCAACAATGTTTCTTCCTCATGCTTGAATATCTTCATTCATCTTTATTCTCTCATGTTTTTAGCTCGTCTGCCTGTTCCTGTCATCAGCAGTAACTCTTCACAATGTTATTCATCATCAGAATCAGAATCAGAATTAGCTTTATTGCCAGGTATGTTTAAACATACGAGGAATTTGTTTTAGTGACAGAAGCTCCACAGTGCAACAGAATGACATTGACAAGACAGGACTCAGATAATAAAAAGAATAATATAAAAATATGCAAAATAGACAATGTACAAAAAAGCAAAAACACAATATATAATATAGACAATTTTTGTATGTACAGGTATGATATGTGCATACACAATATATAATATAGACAATTTTGTATGTACAGGTATGATATGTGCATACACAATATATAATATAGACAATTTTGTATGTACAGGTATGATATGTGCAAATTTGAGATGTAAATAAGTATGCGTGTTAAATAAATAATGTATACTAGTGTTGTGTGGGAGATGGATTGCCTGAGGAAAGAATCTGTTCCTGTGTCTGGTCGTTCTGGTGCTCAGTGCTCTGTAGCGTCGACCAGATGGCAACAGTTCAAAGAGGGAGTGTGCTGGATGTGAGGGGTCCAGAGTGATTTTGCTAGGCCTTTTGCTCACTCTGGATGAGTACAGTTCTTGGAGAGAAGGGAGGGTTGTACCAGTGATTCGCTCAGCAGTCTGGACTATCCTCTGTAGTCTTCTGAGGTCAGATTTGGTAGCTGAGCTGAACCAGACAGTTATAGAAGTGCAGAGGACGGATTCAATGATGGCGGAGTAGAACTGTTTCAGCAGCTCTTGTGGCAGGTTGAACTTCCTCAGCTGGCGAACGAAGTACAACCTCTGCTGGGCCTTTTTGACAATGGACTCAATGTGATTGTCCCACTTCAGGTCCTGAGAGATAGTGGTGCCCAGGAACCTGAATGTCTCCACTGTCATTACAGTGGTGTTCATGGAGGGAGAGTAGGGGGGTTCCTCCTGAAGTCCACTATCATCTCAACAGGTTTGAGCGTGTTAAGCTCCAGGTTGTTAAGCCTGCACCAGACAGCCAGCTCTTTAACCTCCTGTCTATTGGTGATGTCTTTCAGACCTTTCCACACTGAAGCAGGATCACTGGAAAAGAGTTGGTTCTTTAGCTTTCCAGTATAATTCCTCTTTGCAACTCTGATCTCCTTTTCCAGTGTGTATTTGGCCTGTTTATTCAAGAATCTGTCCCCATTCCTGCGAGCATCTTCTTTGGCCTGACAAAGCTGTCTGAGTTTTGCAGTGAACCATGGTTTATCGTTGTTGTAGGTTAAATGAGTCCTGGTAGGAATGCACATGTCTTCACAGAAACTGATATAAGATGTTACAGTCCCTGTTAGCTCGTCCAGATCGGTGGCAGCAGCTTCAAAAACACTCCAATCAGTGAGGTCAAAACAAGCTTGTAAATCCTGCTCCGCTTCATTAGTCCATCTTTTTACAGTCCTTAATACAGGTTTAGCTGATTTCAGTTTCTGCCTGTAGGTCGGTATAAGATTAACTAAACAGTGATCAGAGAGCCCCAAAGCTGCCCGTGGGACGGAGCGATATGTATCCTTTATTGTGGTGTAACAGTAATACAATATATTACCGTCTCTGGTGGGACATGTAACATGCTGTCTGTATTTTGGCAGTTCACGGGAAAGATTTGCTTTATTAAAGTCCCAAAGAATGATTATAACAAGAGTCTGGGTGATGTTGTTCTGTGTCTGTGATCTGATCAGCGAGTTTCTGTAAAGCTGAGCTCACATGCGCTTGCGGAGGAATGTAAACACTCACGAGAATGAACGAGCAAAACTCCCGTGGCGAATAGAATGACTTGCAGTTAACGAAGAGCGCTTCTAGATTGGGATAACACATCTTCTTTAACTCTGTAACATCTGTACACCACCTTTCGTTGATGTAAAAACATGTCCCACCGCCGCGCAATTTCCCCGTTGATTCTGCATCGCAGTCTGCTCTAAACAGCTGAAAGCCGGGCAGATGTAGCGTGCTGTGCGGAATGGCGTCATTCAGCCAGGTTTCCGTGAAACACAGAGCAGCAGAGTTTTAAAAATCCTTGTTTGTCCTGGAGAGCAGAAGAAGTTTGTTCGTTTTGTTGGGTAGAGAGCGGAGATTTGCCAGATGGATGCTAGGCAACGGCGTTCGAAATCTGCACTGCCTGAGCTTCACGAGCACGCCGGCTCTCTTCCCCCGTCTGCGCATCCTGAAGCGCTTGATCAGCGCCGTTGCTCCACCAACTACAACGTTCAGCAAAACGTCCGAATAATCGAAATCCGGTAGAATATTTTGTGGTGTGTTCTGCCGAATATTCAGCAGTTCATCCCTGGTAAAACTGATCATGTTTGAGAAACAAAAAACAGGAAAAACGAACAAAAACAGTACAAACACTGGAGAGCCAAGCACTGAGGCGGCCGTGTGTGGCACCATCTTACTTCCAAAAAGTAAGATCATCATCATTATATTGTTCATTGCTGTGTTCAGTGGTGAATGTGGGTCATGTGACTCTCTCCTGGTACAAAGGAAACAGTTTATTGTCCAGCATCAGTGTGTCTGATCTCAGCATCAGTCTCTCTCTACCTCTGGAGGTGGAATATCAGGATAAAAACAGCTACAGCTGTGTGCTCAACAATCCCATCAGCAAGCAGACCACACATCTGGACATCAGTCAACTCTGTCTCACATGTTCAGGTACAGCAGCTGATATTAGTTGATGTCGGTGCTGATATTAAAGTTTATTGACTGAGCTGATCTCAGTTTGAATTTTTATTCCTCAGACTCTGTCCACTGTTGTGGTTCTACTGAAGCTGTGATCCGATTGGTCCTCTCTGCTCTGGTGGGCGTGGCTACTGTCATTCTTCTGGTTTATGACATCAGATCCAGAAGAGCTGAACAGTTCAAGCACAGATTCACACACCAGGAGCTTAATGTTATTTATCTTTTTTTATCATGTATTAATCATCATTTATTTTTCAAGGCTTTATATAGTCATCTGCTGGTAGCATATTGATGCGGCTAAAAATTGCTTTGCTCAGATTAGATTTAGTTTATGTTTTTTTTATCATTATTCATTTATATTTAATATGATCATTCATATTTTTACTGGGGGATTTAAAGGACTTAAAAATATACCTGTCGTATTTACCTTATTTTAACGTAATCAGTCGTTGCCATTTGTAACTTGAATGATGTCATTAGCTTCCAGTTATAATTAGTGGTACAAAACAGCTCGTTATGCTGCCTGATGTTCTAAACGGCCATTTCTTGTGTTATTTTAATGTATTGCTGTACTTATAAACACACTGGTTTGTAGAGCAAATAGTTCTATCGGCTTCCAGCGGCGAACGAATTGTCAGTCTCGTGCATTCTTCGAATTTAGCCTACCTTTGCATTGCAAAATAGATAGTGTTTATTATTGTACAGATCAGACTTCTTTACTAATAATAAACCTCCTCTACTGGCTGAACATAAATGCATGCATAAATCCTTTTTTTTTAATTCAGTTTGAAAGACTTAATATTTCCCTCAGATATATTTCTAATATTTCCTTGACTTGTGACTGCTACCACTATCCATTAGTTTTTGTATCTGCAATAATAATAGTAGTAGTAGCAATAAAGTTTTCTCACTCCGAGGTTCGAGTCTTAGTCTATATTATTACATTAGCTATGTAGTGCTTGAATTTTGAGTTCAGCAATGTGCCACATATCTTTACATTTTTTTATGTCTTAAAAAATTAAGACCATATTCTTTTTTACGATAAAACATTGTTTTTATTTTAAAAATAATTACACAATTATTTTTTGTACTTCTGCACGGTTTTGTTTTGGAGAAAACCACAAATACATATTCTAGAGCATAATTAGGCTACTGTTTTTAATTATTGGATTACTATTAGGCTATTAAATAATACAATTGTAAGCAGCATATATCTAAGCTAAACACACACACGTTAATATTATCACATTAACGTCCTTTACATTTAACAATGGCATTTTTCTAGTTTACTATCGCGGCAAGAATCTCTCTTGTTTTTATTTCTACACACTTCCTTAGCGTTCACGTCACGTGCTTCGCCGAAGCCCCGCCCACGGCGCTGACTCCTCACTCGTGGTCTCTTCTGATTGGCTGCGCGTCCGGCCAATGGTTCTCAGCCATCTGTGCAGGAACACAACCGAGCCATTTCACTGACCATTAGCTCCAGCGCCATTCATTATTATATCGGGATCTTCCTCTATTATAGATCCTTTAACAGTGCAGAGATGCGGGTCGCTGCTGTAGTGTGCTTTATATATGCACTGGCTTTCACTGCGCATGCAGATGTGTATTTTAAAGAACAATTTCTGGACGGAGGTAAATTTCGCTTCTTTGGTCGTGCATGACATGAGATCTTGATGAGAGTGTTTCTTGAAAATGTCAAAATAATGCGTCTTTAATGTCTTTTTTATCATGCATTCGATCAAAGCCTGTTATCATTTATCATCAGTGTCACTTTCATTTGCTGTATTTGCATACTAAACGGTGTTATACTACTTACAAGTCATGCTAAGAATCCATGATTTGTGCAAATGAGTCAGATTTCTGTCAAAATGCGTACTTAATCATGGATTTTGACAAACGGGAAATATCTTTTATGAATCAAAGTGTTAGGTTTTGGTTTCAGTTCACTTTTTAGACTATTAAACTGTTGTCGTAAAAGCAAATTTAAGATACTAATGATTTATATCAGATTTTTTTTTTTTATTATTATTTGCATAATTTAAAATATAATTTAAATTATATTTGACAGTAAAATTCTAATCTGTAAATATTTTCATATTATGGCAGAGAAACAATACATGGCCAATGGGGGGGAAAAAAAGGCAATACACCTAATATTCTGAATAGTATGTATATATATATAATATATATATATATATACACATACACATTAAAAATCTTTAATGTGTCAAATAAAAAAATTCCAATATTGACTATTATATATATATATATCCAATATTGACTGATATCGTCCAAGTAAAATTCCTACTATTATCGCAAACGCCTAATTAAACTTTGTCTCTCCAGATGGTTGGAAAAGCCGATGGGTCGAATCCAAACACAAATCCGACTACGGCCAGTGGAAACTGACCTCGGGGAAATTCTACGGCGATGTTGAGCTTGATAAAGGTCAGAGGTCACGCCGCCTCTCACCAGCACCCTATTGCTTATGCAAATATCTTCATCTGAAAATAAAATGCAAATAATTACAAGTCGATGTGAGATGACTTAAAATATACACAATAATGCAAGGTTTTTTCTCCCTTTCAAGGTTTGCAAACAAGTCAAGATGCCCGGTTTTATGCGCTATCCAGTCGCTTTGACTCATTTAGTAATGAGGGTAAACCGCTTGTCATCCAGTTCACTGTGAAACATGAGCAGAAGATTGACTGTGGCGGCGGGTATGTGAAAATCTTCCCCGCCGACCTGGACCAGACTGATATCCACGGCGAATCGCAGTACTACATCATGTTCGGTAAGTCATGATTGGTCACTTTCTTCCACCAAGAAAACCAGCAAAACGTCAACAGCATTGAAATCCAAACTGATAGCATTTACTTTCACTATTTTTGTGTCATTTTCACTTTGATCTTCCTCGTAGGACCCGACATCTGTGGCTACAGCACCAAGAAAGTTCACGTCATTTTCAACTACAAAGGGAAGAACCACCTAATCAAGAAGGACATCAAATGCAAAGTATGTTTTACTAATGTAATTAAAATATCTCAAGATTTAATCGCAGCTGTTGCAATTCATTTCTTCCGCTTGCACCCGTCAGGACGATGAACTCACTCACCTGTATACGCTGATTCTGCGGCCAGACCAGACGTATGAAGTCAAAATCGACAATGAGAAAGTAGAATCCGGTTCTCTGGAGGAAGACTGGGATTTACTTCCTCCAAAAACGATCAAGGATCCCGAGGCCAAGAAGCCAGAGGATTGGGACGACCGGGCAAAAATCGACAATCCTGAAGAAACAAAACCTGAGGTGCCTTTTCAATTGACAAAGCTGTAGTGTGCAGAAATCTTTGCAATGTTTAAAAAAAAAGTTGTTCTTAGACTTTAATCCAATGGTGCTTTAACGTTATATTTAGGATTGGGACAAACCTGAGAACATTCCCGATTCTGATGCCAAGAAACCAGACGATTGGGATGAAGACATGGATGGAGAATGGGAACCTGCAATGATCCCGAACCCAGAGTACAAGGTACTAAACGATAGTCCTCATGCAGAAGATTCTAATATTTTAAGATCTACCAAACATGAAGCTATGAGATGCACCGATCGATCGGCCAGGGATCGGAATCGGCCGATCTTCCTCATGATCGGCCCGAGTCGGTCACCGGCCGGTCAGTCTCACTTCTTTCCGATTCCGAGCCGATCCGTTTTGTTACCAGCGGCACAGGCAATAACGTCAGCTGCGCCTTCTCTCCCACACACACATCTCATTCGCACTTAAATAGTGCTTGTATTGCAAATTATTTTAGTCATTCCCGCAGGTTTCGCGCTTACACCAAAAGCGGGCGCACCACCACTGATCTATATTAGTGGAGCGCACAAACCACGCTCAGTCTCAAACAGCTTGTGAGCCACAAATACCTAAATGAGTTGCTAACTGCACTAAAACGTTCAAATACATACAAAACTATGTCAAAATGCCCATCTTGGCGAGTATCCAGTTAAACACGGTCAGTTTTGGAACGTTAAATAGTTGCGAAAGAGAACGCATGTTGTGTAACATGGGCCTGTTTACACCTGGTCACTTCATGCGTTTTTTTCTGATCGGATAGCTATCTATCTATATTTACACCAGGTGTAAATGCCCTCCGAAACGCATTCGAGACGGATATAAATCCGATCGCTCAAACCACTTCAGGAGGTGGTCTGGGCCGCATTCCAGACGAAACTGGACAAGTGTAAATGCATCTGGTTGTTGAAACCACATCTGTAAATTTTATTCCTCTCAAAATGATAAAATAATAAACGTGTGAGAGCGTGTTATAGGCTATATGACATTAGTCAGACTGCGCTAATGCAACACACATCGCTGCGGACGAATAGCTGAGTATCTCTTCAGCAAGCCGTCGCGCAAACTGCTGCGAATGAAACTGAACGTAAGACACAGACGGTCAGCACACGATCATCTTCATTAAAAGTAGTAAGACAAACTTATCTTTCCAGGGCTGATGCCACGCGCTCTGCTATTGCGGTCTTTGATCTTGAAATGAGCTGATAATTAATCAAATGCAGCGCCTATCTTTTTATTTCGTTGACGTGAACTCCGTAAAATGTAAATATAGCGCGGGAATTGAAGATCGGATTTATATCCGTTTTGCCACCACACATTTATGTGGCCAAGTGTAAATGGAAACGTTTTAACAAATCCGATAGATATCCGATCAGCGAAAACACATGAAATGACCAGGTGTAAACGGGCCCTATATTGGGTCCGTGGATAAACTCTTAAAGGGACCGCAGTCCAATATTCCTGCTGCTGTCTGTCATGTTAATCAAAGAACAAAAGACAAAGAAAATCACTTTCTGCTCTTGACTGAATACATTTTATAACTTTAATGGTAAGCATTAATCTGTATTTAATTTTTTACAGTGAAGACTACAGAAATTAAAGTAATCAAATGTAAAATAACACTGGATGTGTGTTATTTTACAGTTGATTACTTTAATTTCTGTAGTATTTCTTACCTGAATAAAAACTTACTTAACCTGAAAAACTTAGTTTCATAGCTCTCTTTATTCTATTGCATTTATTTGTGCTGTTGTTTGCAATTTTCTTGTGTTCTTATTTTATTACTGACTTTTTACTGTTTTTTTATGAAAATAAAGTTGATTTTTGTTTGTATATGCTGTCAATTATAGTTCTTAGAAAGAAAATCGGTATCGGCAAAAATCGGTATCGGCAGATCACACTAACAAAAAAATCGGAATCGGCCAAGAACATTGCAATCGGTGCATCTCTAGCTATAGGGTGCTTTTGAAGTGATCAGATTGGTCTAGTTTGACGGTTTTGGACGTTAGATCACTTTAGAGTAGTCTTTTCTGTACGGTAGGCTTCCAGAAGAAGGTTTTGGGTTTAATACCAAGTAGTTTTGTACTTTCTAGTATTTTTTAAGAGTGGGTAATGTTATCATCTCATTATCAGAGATGTTCTCAAGTAGAAGATCTTAATATTTTAAGATCTACCAAACATAAAGCCGTAACGTGCTTCAAATTTGTTGGATTTGTCTAGTTTGGAGGTTTTATGTCCGTTTTGGGCACCTGGGAGACCAGTTAAAACCACTTTAAAATGGTATTTTCTGCACGGTAAGCTGGCAGAAGAAGGTTTAGGGTTCAGTACTAAGTAGGTCTGGACTTTCCAGGAGTTTTTGAGAGTGATTACTGTTAGCTTGTTATCAGAGATATCCTCGCAAAGAAGATCCAAATCGGATTGGTCTAGTTATAGACCTTGGGAGACCAGCTAAAACCACTTTAGATTGTTTCAGTCTCGAATAGGTTTGGACTTTTTAGGAGTTTTTGATAGAAATTAATACTCAAGGTTGTTTCACATGGACCATTTCTACTGTATTTTCAAAACTAACTTCGCTATCAGAGTGTTTGTTCATTATGCAGGAACCAGTTTTACCAACCGGCTAACAAAGCTGTGTTTATGTAGGGCGAGTGGAAACCAAAACAGATCGACAACCCCAACTACAAAGGCACCTGGATTCACCCCGAAACTGACAACCCTGAATACACTCCAGATGACTCCATTTACAAATTTGATAACGTTGGGGTTCTGGGACTGGATCTTTGGCAGGTATGGTTTAGATTGGCGTACCGTTAAACCAACATCGTAATTAAAGTTCATTTATAGGTTTTAAACAAATTTAGGGTGCTTTTGAAGTGGTCGAATTGGTCTAATTTGATGGTTTTAGACTGTAGACCACTTTAGAGTAGTTTTTTCTGCAGGGTAGGCTTCCAGAAGAAGGTTTTGGGTTTAATACCAAGTAGGTTTGGACTTTCCTGGAGTTTTTGAGTGATTAATGTTATCATCCTGTTGTCAGAGATGTTCTTATGTAGAAGATCCCAAAATTGTAAGCTCTGCCAAACATAAAGCCATAAAGTGCTTCAAAGTGATCAGATTGGTCTAGTTTGACGGTTTTGGACGTTAGACCACTTTAGAGTAGTCTTTTCTGTACGGTAGGCTTCCAGAAGAAGGTTTTGGGTTTAATACCAAGTAGTTTTGGACTTTCTAGTATTTTTTAAGAGTGGGTAATGTTATCATCTCATTATCAGAGATGTTCTCAAGTAGAAGATCTTAATATTTTAAGATCTACCAAACATAAAGCCGTAACGTGCTTCAAATTTGTTGGATTTGTCTAGTTTGGAGGTTTTATGTCCGTTTTGGGCACCTGGGAGACCAGTTAAAACCACTTTAAACTGGTATTTTCTGCACGGTAAGCTGGCAGAAGAAGGTTTAGGGTTCAGTACTAAGTAGGTCTGGACTTTCCAGGAGTTTTTGAGAGTGATTACTGTTAGCTTGTTATCAGAGATATCCTTGCAAAGAAGATCCAAATCGGATTGGTCTAGTTATAGACCTTGGGAGACCAGCTAAAACCACTTTAGATTGTTTCAGTCTCGAATAGGTTTGGACTTTTTAGGAGTTTTTGATAGAAATTTATACTCAAGGTTGTTTCACATGGACCATTTCTACTGTATTTTCAAAACTAACTTCGCTATCAGAGTGTTTGTTCATTATGCAGGAACCAGTTTTACCAACCGGCTAACAAAGCTGTGTTTATGTAGGGCGAGTGGAAACCAAAACAGATCGACAACCCCAACTACAAAGGCACCTGGATTCACCCCGAAACTGACAACCCTGAATACACTCCAGATGACTCCATTTACAAATTTGATAACGTTGGGGTTCTGGGACTGGATCTTTGGCAGGTATGGTTTAGATTGGCGTACCGTTAAACCAACATCGTAATTAAAGTTCATTTATAGGTTTTAAACAAATTTGGTTTGGTTATCTGTGGTGACATTAACCAGTCCACCAGGATTACACAATTTTTCCAGAATTTCCAGAAATGTTTGTTTTACAAAATTCTGACACACAATATAGTTATTTTTATTTTATTTTTGATATAAACAATAAGAACAAAGTAAATTGTAATGGAGCACACAGGTACTGGTATTTTCTGCACGGTAAGCTGGCAGAAGAAGGTTTAGGGTTCAGTACTAAGTAGGTCTGGACTTTCCAGGAGTTTTTGAGAGTGATTACTGTTAGCTTGTTATCAGAGATATCCTTGCAAAGAAGATCCAAATCGGATTGGTCTAGTTATAGACCTTGGGAGACCAGCTAAAACCACTTTAGATTGTTTCAGTCTCGAATAGGTTTGGACTTTTTAGGAGTTTTTGATAGAAATTTATACTCAAGGTTGTTTCACATGGACCATTTCTACTGTATTTTCAAGACTAACTTCGCTATCAGAGAGATTTGGTACAGAAACGTGGGGCGCAACGAAGGTAATTATGTCTATTGATAAAATATTCGAATTAATAACTTGGTTATTTGATTTCAGTGATCAGTTCTGACATTTGTTTATGCAAAATTACTTAACCATAAATACTGATGGCATGATGTTATTTTTACGTATCAGGGACCAGAAAAGAAAATGAAGGACCAGCAGGAAGAGGAAGAACGGAAGACGCGTGAAGAGGGGGAAAAGAGCAAGAAGGATGATGATAATGAGGAAGATGAGGAGGATGAAGATGAGGAGGAGCCAGAGGAGGAGGAGCACACAGAAGAACCTCCTGAGGAGGAAGAGGAGGGTGAAGATGATACTCTTCCAAAAGATGAGTTATGAAGAGGAGTTTCCTTCTGAATGAGCAGATCTGATGCATTTCTGATGTCTTTCTTTATATACGTGGTGTGATTTTTTTGGCCCCGCCCCCTTTCTAGAAACATGTCACATCCGATAACTTGGATTTCTTTTGGTTTTGCTGCTAGAAGCCCCCCCCAACACATTTATAGTACGACCTGATAAACTTTAAATTAATTAATGTTTGGATCTCTGTTCTGTCTCGAGTCGTGCAAGGGAAAAATTCTAATGTATCATTTGTTGGATTTGCACTTTTTTAAAATAAATGACAAGTACTTAAATATTATTTCTCCCAAAATAAAAAAACAAAAAAAAACACGAGATTGAATTTTTTTGTTAATATTTTTATATTTTTATCATCTGGTTTCATTTTAATTTTAGTTAAAGTTTTTTTTAAAGTAATTGTGTTTTTGTCTTTTTTTCTAGTTTGTCGTTTTAAATGTCTATATAGTTTTTTTTCTCTTACTTTTGTTTCAGTTTGTTATTTTAATACATTAAGATAAAGTAAATGAAAATGCTAAATTAATTTAAATAAGAATTTTAATTTGTTTTATTTTATTTCAGTTAACTATAATAACTATGTATATATATATATTAATTTATTTGATACCATGACAGAAAAGGTCCCATTAAATGTTTAAAAAATGTATAACTTCTAAAATAAAGTTTTAAAATATTAATGGTATATATTTATAAATAGAGAGAGAGAGAGATTGATAGAAAGAATGTTTTAAAATATAATAGTTTACATTTTAATGTCATAAATGTGTCAAAAAGAATATTCAGGGAGCCATTTTGCTGAGTGACAAGAAAACCATAAACGGGACCCTTGTAGACTGAAAGTAAGTCTCTTAACAATATCAAAATATGTGACTTTTTTTCTTTTTCTTGACAAGACAAGCTTATTTGAAGGTAAATAAATGGTAAAACATCAAGAAAAACTCTTATCTATCTTGATTTACACTAAACAATGATGTGTCCTCACCAGTGTTGGGGAAAGTTACTTTTAAAAGTAATGCATTACAATATTGCATTACTCCATAAAAAAGTAACTAATTACGTTACTTGGTTACTTTCTATGGAAAGTAATGCGTTACGTTACTTTTGCGTTAATTTTTAAATCTGGACAGGGCTTGCTTGTTTGTTTTTAAAATAAAAAAGTTATATTTTTGGCAAATATAAAAGCCTTTTCACACCAAAAGTGAAATGAATAAGCCTCAGGCTGAAGGAAAAGTACATTTACGTCCGTACAGAAGAATGCAGAAGAAGAAATTTCAACACACTTCAGCAATAAAAAAACACAAATATTTGTCTAGAATGATTTGTGATTATTAGTACGCTTGAACTGGATCATCGGAGGTCAGAAGCTAAGACATTGGTTAATAGAATGGGATTAAACACATAAAGGATATTTGTGTAACATTTAATTATTGCAGGTTTGCGTCATATTCTGAGTTGCATTATTTTTATTCATTTTGTGGAATACTGAATCTGTGTGTTTTTTGTTAGTGAGATAAACCACTTTAGATTGTTTCAGTCTCGAATAGGTTTGGACTTTTTAGGAGGTTTTGATAGAAATTTATACTCAAGGTTGTTTCACATGGACCATTTCTACTGTATTTTCAAAACTAACTTCGCTATCAGAGTGTTTGTTCATTATGCAGGAACCAGTTTTACCAACCGGCTAACAAAGCTGTGTTTATGTAGGGCGAGTGGAAACCAAAACAGATCGACAACCCCAACTACAAAGGCACCTGGATTCACCCCGAAACTGACAACCCTGAATACACTCCAGACGACTCCATTTACAAATTTGATAACGTTGGGGTTCTGGGACTGGATCTTTGGCAGGTATGGTTTAGATTGGCGTACCGTTAAACCAACATCGTAATTAAAGTTCATTTATAGGTTTTAAACAAATTTGGTTTGGTTATCTGTGGTGACATTAACCAGTCCACCAGGATTACACAATTTTTACAGAATTTCCAGAAATGTTTGTGTTTTACAAAATTCTGACACACAATATAGTTATTTTTATTTTATTTTTGATATAAACAATAAGAACAAAGTAAATTGTAATGGAGCACACAGGTACAGCATTGATTTCTTTTTCGCAACTTAATAATTAAAAATTAGGAATGTAATTTTGTGGTTAAATGGTGCATTATGCAAGATCACACTTTTTTTTTTTTTTTTTTTTTTGTTTTGTTCCGGAAAAAAATTAAGAACAGCAAAGGAAATTAAGAGTTGCGCAAATACCGCATCGAGTTAGTTTTTTTTTGCGACTTTTTCTCATTCATGCATTGTCACACCAACGTATCAATAACTATGTAGTACTGCAGGTTTTTTTTTTTTGGGGCAATCATTTTGTGATTAAATGGCAATTTATGCAGGACTGCAAAATTTTCTTGATTATCCATTGTGTTTAGTGCTCTTTTGACCTTTCTTACAGGTGAAAGCTGGAACGATCTTTGATAACTTCCTGATCACTGATGATGTTGAGGAGGCTGAACAGTTTGGTACAGAAACGTGGGGCGCAACGAAGGTAATTATGTCTATTGACAAAATATTAGAATTAATAACTTGGTTATTTGATTTCAGTGATCAGTTCTGACATTTGTTTATGCAAAATTACTTAACCATAAATACTGATGGCATGATGTTATTTTTACGTATCAGGGACCAGAAAAGAAAATGAAGGACCAGCAGGAAGAGGAAGAACGGAAGACGCGTGAAGAGGGGGAAAAGAGCAAGAAGGATGATGATAATGAGGAAGATGAGGAGGATGAAGATGAGGAGGAGCCAGAGGAGGAGGAGGAGGAGCACACAGAAGAACCTCCTGAGGAGGAAGAGGAGGGTGAAGATGATACTCTTCCAAAAGATGAGTTATGAAGAGGAGTTTCCTTCTGAATGAGCAGATCTGATGCATTTCTGATGTCTTTCTTTATATACGTGGTGTGATTTTTTTGGCCCCGCCCCCTTTCTAGAAACATGTCACATCCGATAACTTGGATTTCTTTTGGTTTTGCTGCTAGAAGCCCCCCCCAACACATTTATAGTACGACCTTGGGCAATCATTTTGTGATTTAAATGGCAATTTATGCAGGACTGCAAAATTTTCTTGATTATCCATTGTGTTTAGTGCTCTTTTGACCTTTCTTACAGGTGAAAGCTGGAACGATCTTTGATAACTTCCTGATCACTGATGATGTTGAGGAGGCTGAACAATTTGGTACAGAAACGTGGGGCGCAACGAAGGTAATTATGTCTATTGATAAAATATTCGAATTAATAACTTGGTTATTTGATTTCAGTGATCAGTTCTGACATTTGTTTATGCAAAATTACTTAACCATAAATACTGATGGCATGATGTTATTTTTACGTATCAGGGACCAGAAAAGAAAATGAAGGACCAGCAGGAAGAGGAAGAACGGAAGACGCGTGAAGAGGGGGAAAAGAGCAAGAAGGATGATGATAATGAGGAAGATGAGGAGGATGAAGATGAGGAGGAGCCAGAGGAGGAGGAGCACACAGAAGAACCTCCTGAGGAGGAAGAGGAGGGTGAAGATGATACTCTTCCAAAAGATGAGTTATGAAGAGGAGTTTCCTTCTGAATGAGCAGATCTGATGCATTTCTGATGTCTTTCATTATATACGTGGTGTGATTTTTTTTGGCCCCGCCCCCTTTCTAGAAACATGTCACATCCGGTAACTCGGATTTCTTTTGGTTTTGCTGCTAGAAGCCCCCCCCAACACATTTATAGTACGACCTGATAAACTTTAAATTAATTAATGTTTGGATCTCTGTTCTGTCTCGAGTCGTGCAAGGGAAAAATTCTAATGTATCATTTGTTGGATTTGCACTTTTTTAAAATAAATGATTTATTTTTAAATACTGGTCTGGCTCATATTTTGTGTATGTTAAATTGTCCTAATTTCTGGTTGAACGTAAATGTTTACTTATTAAATGCAAGTACTTAAATAATCAAATATTATTTCTCCCAAAATAAAAAAACAAAAAAAAACACGAGATTGAATTTTTTTGTTAATATTTTTATCATTATATTTTCTGGTTTCATTTTAATTTGTTAAAGTTTTTTTAAAGTAATTGTGTTTTTGTCTTTTTTTCTAGTTTGTCGTTTTAAATGTCTATATAGTTTTTTTTCTCTTACTTTTGTTTCAGTTTGTTATTTTAATACATTAAGATAAAGTAAATGAAAATGCTAAATTAATTTAAATAAGAATTTTAATTTGTTTTATTTTATTTCTAACTTCCTGATCACTGATGATGTTGAGGAGGCTGAACAGTTTGGTACAGAAACGTGGGGCGCAACGAAGGTAATTATGTCTATTGACAAAATATTAGAATTAATAACTTGGTTATTTGATTTCAGTGATCAGTTCTGACATTTGTTTACACAAAATTACTTAACCATAAATACTGATGGCATGATGTTATTTTTACGTATCAGGGACCAGAAAAAAAAATGAAGGACCAGCAGGAAGAGGAAGAACGGAAGACGCGTGAAGAGGGGGAAAAGAGCAGGAAGGATGATGATAATGAGGAAGATGAGGAGGATGAAGATGAGGAGGAGCCAGAGGAGGAGGAGCACACAGAAGAACCTCCTGAGGAGGAAGAGGAGGGTGAAGATGATACTCTTCCAAAAGATGAGTTATGAAGAGGAGTTTCCTTCTGAATGAGCAGATCTGATGCATTTCTGATGTCTTTCATTATATACGTGGTGTGATTTTTTTTGGCCCCGCCCCCTTTCTAGAAACATGTCACATCCGGTAACTCGGATTTCTTTTGGTTTTGCTGCTAGAAGCCCCCCCCAACACATTTATAGTACGACCTGATAAACTTTAAATTAATTAATGTTTGGATCTCTGTTCTGTCTCGAGTCGTGCAAGGGAAAAATTCTAATGTATCATTTGTTGGATTTGCACTTTTTTAAAATAAATGATTTATTTTTAAATACTGGTCTGGCTCATATTTTGTGTATGTTAAATTGTCCTAATTTCTGGTTGAACGTAAATGTTTACTTATTAAATGCAAGTACTTAAATAATCAAATATTATTTCTCCCAAAATAAAAAAACAAAAAAAAACACGAGATTGAATTTTTTTGTTAATATTTTTATCATTATATTTTCTGGTTTCATTTTAATTTTAGTTAAAGTTTTTTTTAAAGTAATTGTGTTTTTGTCTTTTTTTCTAGTTTGTCGTTTTAAATGTCTATATAGTTTTTTTTCTCTTACTTTTGTTTCAGTTTGTTATTTTAATACATTAAGATAAAGTAAATGAAAATGCTAAATTAATTTAAATAAGAATTTTAATTTGTTTTATTTTATTTCAGTTAACTATAATAACTATGTATATATATTAATTTATTTGATACCATGACAGAAAAGGTCCCATTAAATGTTTAAAAAATGTATAACTTCTAAAATAAAGTTTTAAAATATTAATGGTATATATTTATAAATAGAGAGAGAGAGAGATTGATAGAAAGAATGTTTTAAAATATAATAGTTTACATTTTAATGTCATAAATGTGTCAAAAAGAATATTCAGGGAGCCATTTTGCTGAGTGACAAGAAAACCATAAACGGGACCCTTGTAGACTGAAAGTAAGTCTCTTAACAATATCAAAATATGTGACTTTTTTTCTTTTTCTTGACAAGACAAGCTTATTTGAAGGTAAATAAATGGTAAAACATCAAGAAAAACTCTTATCTATCTTGATTTACACTAAACAATGATGTGTCCTCACCAGTGTTGGGGAAAGTTACTTTTAAAAGTAATGCATTACAATATTGCATTACTCCATAAAAAAGTAACTAATTACGTTACTTGGTTACTTTCTATGGAAAGTAATGCGTTACGTTACTTTTGCGTTAATTTTTAAATCTGGACAGGGCTTGCTTGTTTGTTTTTAAAATAAAAAAGTTATATTTTTGGCAAATATAAAAGCCTTTTCACACCAAAAGTGAAATGAATAAGCCTCAGGCTGAAGGAAAAGTACATTTACGTCCGTACAGAAGAATGCAGAAGAAGAAATTTCAACACACTTCAGCAATAAAAAAACACAAATATTTGTCTAGAATGATTTGTGATTATTAGTACGCTTGAACTGGATCATCGGAGGTCAGAAGCTAAGACATTGGTTAATAGAATGGGATTAAACACATAAAGGATATTTGTGTAACATTTAATTATTGCAGGTTTGCGTCATATTCTGAGTTGCATTATTTTTATTCATTTTGTGGAATACTGAATCTGTGTGTTTTTTGTTAGTGAGATGAATTAATGCATATTCATATTTATTTTAGAACTACGGTAACATCTGATTTCTCTCAACATGAGGACAGGAGAGCTGTCAATTAATAAATTGGAGAAAAAAGTAACTGATATTCTCTTGTAAATTAAAAAGTAATGCGTTACTTTACTAGTTACTTGGTAAAAAGTAATCTGATTACGTAACTTAATTACTTGTACACTGGTCTTCATTACTTGAGTTAATTAAATGAAGACTTGTTGAAAATGATGTAAACGCTTTTCAAAACCAACATGTATATTAAAAAAACATATTTCTGTGAACTAAGAACTGTTAAGATGCTTTAAAACAGATTAGTTTTTTTCGTGGTCTCCGACATGTTTGTTTGTCACTGACGGACCCAGTGAAGCTAGTTCTGAGGAAAGCTCTACAAACATGTGTTGCATTGGTATTTTATCTCAAATAATGCCAGTTAGACATTTATAAGAATCTTACGTGTCACTGTACGTCCATGTGTTTCCATGTGTCTTGTCCAATTCAGCAAGTAGATGGCGTCTTCTCCTAACACAGGCACTGCGGTCAAACCAGCCGCACTTTTTTTTGTCTTGCGCGTGTACTTGTGCACTTACGGTACAGGTGCTGAGAGCAGTCGAAATGCATGTAAAGAAGCTGTCATACCGATATATGTCATTATATATATATGTATAAAATATGTGTGTGTGTGTATAACAACAAAATGCGTCCTAGCACTTCCACTGTGTCCAATATTCCAACACTCATAGAAAGTGTTCCTTTAAAGGTTAGTTCATTCTTTCAATTCATATGTATTCAGAGTGACTCTGACTATCACTGTATTTATTTTCAAGGCATTGTACTGTATAGTTTTGGAGAAAACTAAAAGCAAAATCACCCAAAACAACTAAATGCATCCTTGCACTTGCACAGTGTCCCATTTTCCAACACTCATAGAAAGTGTTCCTTTATAGGTTAGCTCATTCTTTCAATAGATATGTATTCAGAGTGACCCTGATTCCCTTTCAAGGGAACTTCGAACTGCGTCCTCTAGGGGGCGCTATGGGGAACGGTATACCCACGCCGCCATGCTGAGGGGAATGCGGGCGAGAACCATGGCGAGCACTAAGTACAAACTTAACCTTTTTCATGGTGAGTTGCCCCTGGGACGTCAGACGGCTTGTCCGTGACTTTATCCCCTATGGCCAAAGGCCTAGGCTACATACCCAAACTTACCTGTTAGGGCCAGACTCCTGGGCCCAGGGTAGAGCTCCAGGATTGGAATAAAATAGATTCCTTTAAGGGGATACGACTAAGAGCCTAGTATCATACTAAGTCTTGGCCTGTCACACAGGGGCTACCGCTTGCTCTTGAATAAGCTCTGAAAGGAACTGTCTCAACAGACCCCTAGTAGCAACACCCTGTTAAAGTAGGTATCCTAGGATCACAGATACTCGGAGTTACTGGGCCAAACGGGAGAGGCAAGCTCAAATACGACCCTCTAAGGCGAAGGGAGCACTGCCTGAGACAGCATACACAAGAAGGTTCTTGCAAATGCCACCTATACTTCCCGCTCGATGCCTCAGAAAGAGGGGATATCCTGGAGCCCGGACATCCAGGATTTTTTTGCAGTGTCGTGCCAGGGGCCTGATGATCAAGAAGGCTCCCACAGAAGCCTCTGACCTGGCCGCATGATCCAAGAAGCATGAAGCCGGAACCAGGGCTATCATAACAGCTGGACATAATGTCGACGAGTGAGGTTACACTGCAAGTCGAGCACCTGGTTTCTGAATCCAGCAAAGGTGTGCTCACAGAGGACCTACCTTAGAGGAGGACAGAAACACACAGGTCCCGGAAACACTGAAAAGAAATCTCACAGAAGGATTATACACACAGAACCACCAGCACATTAAATACATATATATATACACATATACAGTATATATATATAGAATGGATCATACTCACCCACCATGGTTACCGCGCCGGAACCCCATTCCAGAGGTGATTCCAGAGAAGCCTCTAGTCCGGACCATCAGTAAGGGGGTTGCTATGAAGTCATAGAACCAACCAAAAACATCATAGGTCCAGCATAGGAGACTGTAATGCAGGAAATTCCTACCTAACCTCGGTCAGGTGGAGTGCTGGTGGTTATAGGGGAATTAGGAAGGGGAAGAAAAGGGCAGATGTAAAACCCCCGAAGGAAATGAGTAGATACTCAAGTATCACTCTGATCTGGACGTAAGCGCTGACGCCTTGTCTGGATCACATCCCTGAGGTCTTGCCTACCTCCTTTTGACCCGCGATTCCTCCTACCCCTACCTGCAGGCGGAGGAGGAGCGCGAGCCGCGACACTAGCCTTCTGCGCCAGTCTCTGATCCTCAGACCGAGACGGACCAGGACCCCTATGTTGTTCGTGGTCAGACCTGGACCTTTGTGGAATGAAGGATTTGAGCTGAGCGCGCCTTCGCCTCCCTGAACTTCTCGACCACCATCTCAATGGAGGTACTGAAAAGTTCAGAAGGTGAAACCGGAGCATCAAGAAGAAAGCCCCTCTCTTTCTTCCCGATATCTGCCAGGTTCACCCACAGATGTCTCTCCGTTACTACCATTGCCGCCATAGACCTGCCCATAGCGGAGGCGGCCTGCTTAGTAGCACGGAGAGCAAGATCCGTGGTGCGGCGCAGCTCAGCTGCCTCATCAGGAGAAAGGCCCTCGCCTTTATCCAGGTCTTTCAGCAGATCCATAACTTCCGATCCATAACTTCCAAAAGCTCATCATACGCAGGGCAGGAGGATTGGGAAGGCTCAGCCTCAGCCTCTTCGCCATCCTCAGACATCTCCTGCTCCTCCTGGGCTGAACCCAGCAGAGCACTGGCCCCCGGATCAGACGATGTTAGAGAAATAACATCATTCTCCAGCGGCTCTCTCTCATCCACAGCCGATGAGCGCGAGAGGGAAAGCCCCTCTTTAAACTCATCGGCTAGGTCCACCTGTGAGCCCCACGAGCACTTTCTCCTCCGTGCCTTAGCAGCGGCGGGTCCTGAATCGCAGGAAGCAGATGGCTGCCCCTCTTTCCTCGAAAAAAGAGACAAACGAGAGTGGAGCTTTTTCAACACCACAGATGTCTCTCCGTTACTACCATTGCCGCCATAGACCTGCCCATAGCGGAGGCGGCCTGCTTAGTAGCACGGAGAGCAAGATCCGTGGTGCGGCGCAGCTCAGCTGCCTCATCAGGAGAAAGGCCCTCGCCTTTATCCAGGTCTTTCAGCAGATCAGCCTGATACGCCTGGAGCACCGCCATAGTGTGCAACGAAGCCACAGCCTGACCTGCTGCTGCGTATGCCCTGCCATTTAAGCGCAATGTATCCTGAAGGGGCTTAAATGGCAAGGAGGGAGTATTAAGGGAGGACGTCTCACCCATAGAGAGATAGCTAGCCAGCGTCTCTTCTACAGGGGGCATCCTCTCATAGCCGTTTTCACGCATCGCCTCGATGTTGGCATAACTCGTATGCTGGAACCGATAGATGCGTGAGGAAAACATGGGTACTGAATGGGTACTTTATAGTTCGATAAATCTTACTAGAACGATTAAAAATGCTACTAATAACTGGAATACACAGTAGTGCATGCTAGTTTGTTTTTATGAATGAATATTAAAATAGCTTGCCATGCTTCTTGTTTTCCTAGAATGACAATGCATTACTGATATTGATTGTATTTGTGTTACGATCTGTTATTGTTTAAAACTGATTTTTATGCAGTCAGATGAATGTATCTTGTTAATTTAAATGGCTAGTTTTTCTAAATGTGTTCTTTTGTAAGTATTTCAAATCATTTAGAGTGTTTTTTTTTTATGTGTCCAGATAATGCTGTATCATTCTGACGTCATAATTAAGCGTATGCCCATATGAATCCATTTCTTTGGTTCTTGAAGATGGTTTGGGAAGCACATGACCATTAGTTGCCTGCTTTCGTAATCATACAGTTCTTGAGTCTTATTTTGTCCTTGAAAGCACAATCTTGAATTGTGAAGAAGTTTCTGATAAGATTCTGTCCTTGTATATTGTAAATACAGGTAAAGGCTCTTAAAGAGAAGACAGAGGAAGAAAAGGGGCAAGATGCTTTTCCAGCTGTAGATCAAAAACTAATCTATGAAGGTCTGTTTCTTTATACATTTGTTATTTCTGCCATCGCAACACTTATATACTATAATTACTGCCACATTTTACTTTTTGCTATATCCTTCCTCAGTTTTAATAAGACGCTCTCAGATTTTTAAAATTGTGTTTTTCTCCATAAAATGCAGGCAAGATTTTAAATGACGATATACCTCTAAAAGAATGTAAGATAGATGAGAAGAAGTTTGTCTTGGTGATGGTTACAAAGGTAAAGCTGTTTTATCTCTCACAATTCTTTCATTGCCGCCTTCATAAGCTCATTGCATTTTTTACATGTATATGTGCAAGTTTCAATCCCATTATAGCCTTTAAAAATTATTTTCCTTCCATACGTTCTTTCAAATTTTGGGATGTTGCATAAAAAAGAGCTGGATGGAAATGCCAGGATGTGCATAAAATCCTAAAATGCATATAAAGTAACCGATGTACATAAAATAATTAAAAACACTTTTTTTTTTAATCTGATAAGAAAATATTTCCATAAACTATGTTGGAATCACATTTAGGGGGTGTATTCAAGACACGGTTTTCAGCTAAAAACAACTTTTTATGCCTTTCGGCCGTTCATTCGTACCATTATCATCTCTGTGTAAAGTCAGCGCTATCTCACGGGCAATGCGTACGTATTTAATGAGGTGGCTAATTCGTATGATTTCTGTGACCAGTAGGGGTGGACCTTTCGTACGCATTTGCCACCAAAATACATAGGGATTGCCATGAGATTGGGTTGGTAAACTACGAAAATGCAAATTTGTGAAAAGGTGCGATTTCTGTGACTGGTAGGTTTAGGGGCAGGGTTAGGGTTAGGGGTGGTCCTTCGTACGAATTACTACGAATTTATGGCCTGGTATGCATAATACTATGTATTAAGTCATTGTTGTGGATCCGTGTCAACGAGGATCATTTTAACGTCGTCTATACGTGAAACTTGTCAAAAACGCAAAGAAAAAACGTTTCCGTTTTTAGTACAAACGTTTTTGTGTAAACGTACCCTTACTGAATAAATTCCCAAAGCGTTGTCACAAGATTGCATTCACAAATATCCGACATACAAACGCAAGATAACATGACTGCGAATGTTATTGCATTTCATCTGCGCACAAGTTTATTTTGTCGGAAAAAGCGCTTTCACCGTTTGCTGCAACTGGCCAGTTTCCCAGGAAGTGACGTTCTCTTGAACACGTTTCTTTATTCGCACGAGCGAATGAACGAATGAGCTGTTAATGTCCATTCCTCAGGATATTCCCACAGAATCCGAGCAGCCACCGCAGGAAGTAGTGCGGCCCACACCAGTGTCCAACCCCACCCCTCCAGCACCACAGCGACCTCAGCCGCCGCCCGCCGCAGCCAGTGAGTGGCCATTTGTTCACGACGTGTGGAAATAGATGCCCATTTGCCCTGCAGCTGCCGCCTTCTTGCTAATTCGCTGAACCGTTATTTCGGTAGCACAGCTGATGGCGGAGTCTTAATTTATGCTCATGGGCATCGCTGACGTTCTGTTCATTAGGCAAATAAGGAAGCATAAAGGTCAATATCTCAATAAAATCTGCCCCCAAATGAGCATTAATGAGTGAATGTGAACTTTGGACTTAAAGGTGATGTGCATAAATTTTTGCAATGTTTTTTTAAACTTAACTTTCTTAATGTGTTGAGAGTAAATTTGACCAACATTTGATTTCTAAACCGTTTGAAACACTGGTTAAACTATTTTACTTGTTGAAATTTTGTGAGGGTCAACAGATGCGACATAAAACGTAGACACTTCAAAAAATGTTGGCTTTATGTTTACTTTCTTATTTGGCGGCACAGAAAAGACAGTGTTGAATAATACAGTGCCGTAGGAAACAAAGAAAATGGTTTTCTTTGAGCTTTTCCTCGATGGCGGTCCACCAGCGTCCCGGGCCAGACTCCTCTACAGCCCTTTCTGTCCTGTGAACAGGTGTGGAGTCGGGAGCGGCGCAGGCCTTGGCGAACTCGCCGGAGTTCCCGAGGAACCAGCCGCAGATGCGTCAGATCATGCAGCAGAACCCGGCGCTGCTGCCAGGGCTCCTGCAGCAGCTTGGCTGAGATAACCCGCAGCTCCTGCAGGTGGGTGGAGCTTAGCGCAGAGCCACTGCGATTGGACGCACAATGCTGAATCTGCGCTTATTTTTCTGTGCAGCAAATCATGCAGCATCAGGAGCAGATGTTGAACGAGCCACACGTAGGCGAAGCCGGAGCCGCTGAAGCTCCCAGCGCAACACAGAACAACTACATCCAGGTCACGCCACAGGAGAAGGAGGCCATCGAGAAGGGACGCTAACAATGCTACGGATGTTTGGATTGAAGACGAAGTATAATTTCTGTGATACTAGGGACAACGCACAGACCAATGTGAAGCGTAGTTTTACTAGATACCATTTGGTCACATTAGTGTCAAGGAAATTACACAATAAATAAAGAAAAAAAAATTTAATTCAGTTTTTAAAGCTGCAACTGTTTTTTAAATTACAATAAAATACCTAATAAACCTATCCACTTTTACTTAAAGTCAGCATGGAATGACATTTGCCATCCATTTTATTTGGCATAATTCAAAGTAAAACAATATATATATATATATATATACTGTATA
>NW_015505961.1:78899-96399 GCF_001515645.1 Sinocyclocheilus grahami
ATATATATATATATATATATATATATATATATATATATATATATATATATATACATATACATATACATATACACATATACGTATATATGTATAATAATACATCAGCAATAATATATATATATATATACACTGCAGTTCAAAAGTTTGGGATCAGTAAGACTTGTAATGTTTTTTTAAAGATGTTTCTTATGCTCATCAAGGCTGCATTTATTTGATCAAAAATACAGAAAAGAACTGTAATCTTGCAAAACGTTATTACAATATAAAATAATGGTTTCTATTTTAATATACTTTAAAATATTATTTATTTCTGATGCAAAGCTGAATTTCCATCAGCCATTATTCCAGTATAAAGTGTCACATGATAAAAGTTTACATTTCTTTCAATAAAAGAAAGAATATAAATGTACTGACCCCAATCTTTTGAACTGTAGTGTATATTGTTAGAAAATATTTATATTTTAAATACATTCTTTTCTCTTTAACTTTTTATTCATCAAAGAATCCTGAAAAAAAAGTATCACTGGTTCCAAAAAATATTAAGCAGCACAACAATAATTCAGCATATTATAATATTTCTGAAGATCATGTGACACTGAAGACTGGAGTAATGATGCTGAAAATTCAGCTTTGATCACAGGAATAAATTACATTTTAATGTATATTAAAACAGAAAAATTTTATTTTACCTTGTAATACTATTTCACAATATAAAATTTTTTCCTGTATTTTTCCTGTATTTTTGTATAAATGCAGCCATGATGAGCCAAAAATGCAGCCTGTATTTTTGTATAAATGCAGCTGCATTTTAAATAAATGCAGCCATGATGAGCAGAAGAACCTCCTGTAAAAAACATTTAAAAGTCATCCTGATCCCAAACTTTTGAACGGTAGTGTATGTGTATGTATATGTATATATATATGTGTGTGTATAAAATAATTAAATTGTTAATATTTAATTATTAGATATGTTTAAATAATTACAATTATTTAAATATACATTAAATGATTTTTAAAAATTTTTAAACTTTTTTTTGTTTTTGAATAAAATGTGCATAATTTATTTTTTTTATTATTGTTGCATTCTAATGGTTATGTAGTCATTTGTGAATTGAAAATAATTTATTATAAATTTGTTTATTAATTATTTTGTATTTTAATCTATTCAAATTCAAATAACTGTTATCTTAATTTAATGTTTATATTGGTAATTACTCAGCTTTTTAAGTCATTTATAATGTGCATTTTAACATTTCCACAAAAAATAAACTTTATACACATACACAATGTAATTGTATCTTATACAAAATGTCAGGGTTAACAAAAATTCTTATTTGAAATAAAATAAACTTTCAAATAGAATACAATACAAAAAAATTGTAAAAATTATATTTTAATTTTAATAATTAATTAAAAATGATTGAACGAACAGTCATTTCACATAACATGTTTTAACATTTTATAAAATTGCGTTGTTTTCTAGTTAAGGGCTCGTCATCCAAGCCTACTTCGCCTGCGAGAAGAACGAAAACCTCGCCGCGAACTTCCTGCTCCAGCAGAACTTTGACGATGAGTGAACGTTAACCGTTTAGACGTGACGACACTCGGAGGATGGCAACGGAGAGAATGCAAGTGCTAGGCTGCATGTTGCGTGTGCATGTGTGCATTAAAGCGAATTGGACGTCGACTGGTCTTCCATGATTTTCATGGAGTTTAAACTGAAGCCATGATGTGACGTTATAATCAGCACAGCTAAAACTAAATTTTTTTTTATCAATATAGCCGATCCTTTACGACGAGGTGTGCGTTGTATGTCTGGTTTCTGCTGCTATCTCTGCTGTGTGCGTCTAGTGAGGTTTTATTTATCACAGTTAAAACCCTGCCAAAAACTCTCAAGGTCATCGCTCATTTCTCACAATTGTTTTTCAGTATTATTAATAATGAGACGTTTCAGTCGAAGTAGATGCCAAATTTAATTTGTCACCAAAACAAGCCTTTGATGGATAGACATACATCTTTTCAACATGTCGTACCATTTTTGTTGCGTTTTCTCCACTGGAACAATTTTGGAAATATGTCAAATTAAATATGGTGTCTACTTTATGCCATGTTATGTCATATTTAGTGTTTACTTTTCTTTCATTATTAGCCTCTACTGTGTGAAATACAACGTTTATGCAGTGGCCGTCACCAAACTACTTTTCAACTCATCTGTTCCCCTACATCAAACCATTAATATTAAAAATAAACCAAATTTTCTGCGCTGCATGGGTATGTTAGTATCTTTAAACCCATGTTTAAAATAAGAACTGTCGATAACGTCTACAATCATGAGTTTTTGGTTAAAAAAAAAAACAGCATTGATAGTTGATATGTGACAATCTAGTTGGCTAATTAACTCGATTTTATTTCAAGTTTATTTGTTATTTGATAGGGCATGTTTAACAAAAATCTAAATTCTGTCATCATTTACTCACCCTCAATTTCTTTCTTCTGTTGAACACAAAATAAGACATTTGAAGAATGTTGGTAACCAAAAAGGTAACGGTAGCCATTGCTTTCCATAGTATAGAAAAAAAAATACTATGAAAGTCAATTTCATTATATGACAAGATCATACCACACAATTCTCAAAAGCAGTAAACTCCCAAAGTAATATACCCTACATATAGATTAGACATGTTCAGTTGTCCAACATCTACGCCTTGTGGTTTGTTGTGGTATTGACTTGGACAAAACAAGAATTTGGACCAGAGCTTTCCCAGAAACTGAGAAAGATTTAGTTGAGGAGGATCAGGTTTCTGTCGTTATTGCTCCTGACATAGTGCTCCAGATAGAGGGATAATTGTATTTTGTGAACCGTGAGCGTTTGGCCCAGCTGAGTCCCTACTTTCAAGGCTTTTTTTTTTTTTTGCCGTGGTCAGCAGAGCACCAGGATGCATGCTGAGATTAAGGACCTTGGACCACAGCGCTGGAAAAAATTCCAAAATAAAACCAAAAATTTTTATTCAGCAAGAAATAGGTACTTATGATCTCAGCTTAGGCACAGAGAAAGATTTTTTTGAGAAAGATCAGGATGGTGTCTACGACACACACTTGACGTAGTGCTCCAGGTGGAGAGAGAGAGTTGTTTGTGAACCATGGTCATTTGGCCCAGCCGAGTCCATACTTCCAAGCCTTGGTTTTTGGCAGTGGTCAGGAGAGCACAAAGACACATATCAGGATTAAGGAAGTTGGACCACAAAACCACAGCCAAGATTTTTTTGGTTGCAATGCTCTGGATGTATAGGAGTGACAAGTCAAAGTTCTGAGACGTACACATAACAAACTTAGATGCTTCACCAAAGCAAATCTTAAAACAATAGTGATAAGATCACAAAATCCCAGGTGTTTTTATTTTAAATACAATAAACTCCACACAGTGGTTTCTCAAGTGAATTCCTTTATCTCTTGAGCTATATAAATAATTACCACAAAAAAATTAATCAGCATTTCCCAAAGTAGTATACACTACATACTGTATGGGTTAAAGATGTTTAGTTGTCCACTATCTACCCCTGGTGGTTTATTGTGGTATTGACTTGACAAAACTTGCATACATACACATTATAAGCCCTGATGTTTAGACTAATGCCAGCCATATATAACTCAACTATCCTTGAAAGATATTGCCATAAATATTCACAAAAGCTTTTTCAGAACTAGTAACATATTTGTTCTAGGAACTCCATTTGCGGGAACTAAATTGGTTCCTACTTCAGTGTAGGGTCTAGAACAGTTCTATAGGAACTACCAGTGATGTAAGTGTATGCTGATTGGCCAACCGCATACGAAACACTGGCTGCCCGGCATTTTTAAAAAGCCATGTAAAAATATTTACTACATAAACATGGAAACCAATGATAATGGCATTTACCTGTTGTCTGCAACGTTGTGTTCTTTTCTCAGCCGCAATGATAACACTGCAAGTTGTCATAGGAGATTTTGTCTGATTTTCATGCTCTTTCTATCACGTAAATTGTGCGTTTACATTAAATCTTTGTTATCACGATACCCATGACACACAACAAAAAGAGCTCCGGTCACATCACATTCACCAGTGGTTGATGTTTGTAAATGCCATGAATAAAGACGTCGCTGTCGGTCGCTTCAGAGTTCCTGTTGCCAGTGCGAATGCAACCAGGAAAATGGCCCGAGGAGATTGGTTCTCTAGGAACGACCCTGCTGGCTAGTTCCTAGAACTACGCGGTGCGAAAGCGCCTAATGACCTACCTGGAACATGCCCGATCAGGTGGTACGTGTTCCAAAACAAAACTTTTAAGTCAGGAGTGCCGAATCCTGTTTCTGGAGACCTACATTCAGTGCTCCAATATATGTTGTGTATATATTGGAGTGGAATCATGGTGTGTAAGCCCCTTTAATGAGCTTGTTCAGGTGTGTTTGACTAGGACTGGAGCTGACCTTTGCATGAAAGTACTGTAGATCTCCAGAAACAGAATTGGGCATTTTGCCTTTGTTGTCTAACTGTCCACACCATCTAAAATATAATTTCTTGCTCTAAAGGGACAACATAGTAGTGCCTGGAGGCTACTTCCAGGATGTGTTATGGTATAGTGTGGACTGGGTGAGCATTTACGAGCATGGCAACAAGCGATGGGTGGACGGCCCGGCAATGCAGAAGTCCAGACACAGCCACTGCTCAGCGGCTCTGGAGTTCCAGCTGTTTGTGTTTGGTGGTAGCATGGGTGAGGGGCCTGTGGCTGACGCCGAGAAGCTGGTTTTGGGAGCCAAGGAATGGGACACCATCAGCCCCAAGGGCCGGGCTGTGGAAAGGGCAGTCATTGTCACTATGGGGACTAGTATTTACGTGGCCTGTGGTCTAGATGAGAATGGGGATGTTTACAGTGGGATTCAGAGGTACAGGCCAGAGGCTGATCAATGGGATGTGGTGTCCTATTCTCTATTCCCACGGTGAGTAGACACAGTTGGGACTAACTTGTTCTAAGCAAGGCTTGGGCAAGTCTTGCCCTCAAGGTCAACTGCCCTGCAGATTTTACTTCCAACCCCTAATGCATCTAAAACATTTAACAGGATTATTTGAAAATTGCACAAGTGTGATTGATTAGGGTTGGAGCTAAACTCAAGAGCCAATGTTGTCCACTCTTTTTAAGGCAATACTTTTCAAAGATGCCACCACAAATAGCTCTGTATCAGTTCTATACGCTTTGGTAAACCAAAGTGAATTCTTATTGGATACATGTGTACTTCTTTTCCAGTTATGACCTTCTTGCAACAGAGCTCAATGGTGCTCTCTATCTACTGGGAGGACAGGCTCTGCACTTAGACACTGACACAGACGAGTGGACCGTTCTTCAAGAGGACAGTCTGGACAATACATTTTTCACAGGCTGTGCCACAGTTAACGGGCAGATTTACATAATAAGCGAGGGAAAGATAAACAAAACATACCCAAACATGATTCTACTGGACCCTTACATTGACACTCGCTTGGAAGTTGATGATAAAATGGGTTAGGGTTAACCCTAACCTAACCCTGTCCTGCCCCCATAAGAGGTTGTATCACAATGCATGTCAATCCTTTCTAAAGCCATAATGTCAACACTATTCCTTCTTTAAGTCAGAGGACAAGTATTAAACCAATGCAGGAACATTTTGTTCAGCAACGTTGAGGATAATCATATTCTAAAACTTTTTTATTGTTATTCAAAAGGTCACAGAGAAAAATGTCGAATGAGAAGCAAGTATGCAACATTAACAGTATTTAAGATTCTAAGAATATATCCCTCTTCTGTCTTCTGACAAAATGTTGCATTAACAAACTCAGAACATGGTAAATCCCAATAAAAAAAAGAGGAAAATTAATACAAAAACAATCACAGGTTTAAAAAAAAAAAACCATTTAAACAGTGAAAGACAGATGCACAGCTTTGGAACGAAAGGTCAGTTATGGCTACTGTGCCAATAAACTTTCTAGAACCATCTAGAACAACAAGAACACTTTGCCTTCAGCCCTTGGAGCAGATTATATAAATCAAGGGGCCTACATAGGCTCGAGGCACATGCTCCAGTGAGATATCATCTGATTCCTCATTTGGTAAGGCAACCAAAAGCACAACCAAAGTGCCATCTAACAAACTCCAGTAGTTTCTTGCAACAAAATCTTTCAGTAGCAGAATCACTAAGACAAGTGGACACTTCACACAAGATGGCACCGCAAGTCTTTCCCAGTGGTCCACCAATGCCAATTTTGAAAACAACAGCCACTGCAGAAAATTCACACATTTCCACACAACTTAGAAGAATACCTATACCAATACAAAAGTATTTAAAAAGAATGCATCTAAATGTTGTGGGTCTCTCTAGTCAGGAGAGCCGACTCATTTTTTTTATTTAAATATCACTCTTCCATAATGAACAGTTGCAGAATTATTCAACAATTAAATACTCAAGATGTCTGTTTATGAACCATTTTTATCTATGCAAACTTTTTAATCTGAGTTTAAGTGCTACTCAGCCAATGCACTATAATTAATTATACTAATTTTAAACAAATGAATTGAAGTTGAACCTATTTCCAATATACTCCAATGGTAATATAATAATACAAACTATTTTTTTAATGCAATCTTCTGACTATGCATTATGTTTTCAGGAAAACAAAACATCAGCGGTCTGAAATTACTGTAGGACCATGATAAACAAGATAAGCCAAGAAAGTTGGAGATGATTTAACAAGTTTAAATACATTAAGTAGCATTACTATCTGGCTTTCGGCATTCTGCTATTAATTTTTCGCCTCTGATTCGTTAAATTGTTCAGAACACAGTTACTGGCCAACGACGCCAGTTTAGAGTTAAGGGCACCCTTTTTCTGCTCCCAGCTGTGATCTTCTTCTCCATCTTCTTCTTCCTCTTCATCAGCCTCACTCTCTTCATCGCTCCGTTCATCGCGTTCCACCTTAAAAACATGTTTGTTCGAAAATTGAGGGATAACATCATTTATAAACTTACAACTTAAGATACTCACTTTGCCTAAAAAGACAAATTTGTGAACCATTCGAAGAATCAGCCAAGCCCAGAAGATGTGCAGGGCTTGAAGAACCAGCAACAGGCCGTTCAAGAAATAATAACCAGAGTACGGAGGAAAGACGTCCAACGAATCCACCACAGCTGTGTAGACGATTCTGGAAATAAACCAAAATACAGTTTATAAATCGTAAGAAGATTTTAGCCATGCAAACGTCTTAGATTTGAGAAGACCCATTCAAAATGATCTGAAATCAGCATTAAATGAAATGAAGTTCTTACCTGCATGGGAACACCACAAGGCGAGTTACCAGGAATACGGCGGCGAAAAAGACAAACAAGGCATCACAGGTCTTTCTCCATCCAGCATAATTGAACATCTTAGCAGACTGCAAATCAAGCAAAAACAAAGCATTAGTTATTTCTTTTTATACAACAGTTCGTTCTGGTTCTCAAATCTGATTGGTTGAGAACCGTGAGATATTGTACTGGTATCGCTACAGGAACGCCCTTTCACAATTTTGTATCACTCCGCTTGTTCTAGCCGGGTCTATGGTTTTTTTTATTATTCACTGAGCTAATCGTAGAGTACGTTAGTTAATATAAGAAGAAACGTCAAGCTTCATGGTCTCTCTCTCTCTCATTTGGATGCACGTCTTGCCGCATTGTTTCTCTTATAACCTCATTATTTCTCACTAATAACCTAACTGAAGCAGCACATGCCCTCGATACCAATTCTAAAAGTGACGTATGTTTAACTGTCTTGAGCTTTGAATCCGTGGCGGAAGGAAGTAGTTGAGTGATATTGCTCATATATATCTATCTATATATATATATATACTTGTATAAGTCAAAGTCATTTATGTACTTTATTCTGTTTCAATAAGATGAGCTTTCTGTGTGTGTGTGTGTGTGTGTGTGTATACATCCATAATGTATTTTCTGGTATTTATTAACCCCATGAGCAAAAAGAACATGAAACATCTTCTAAAATAAATACTCTCAGAATCCTGTTTTTCAGTATTGATGTGTTAAAAACTAATGCAATGAACTCCAATTACCTTACGTGGACTTTGCGAATTAACAAAGATAGCAAACATGAATAATCACAATTTTTCGTCCAGGTTTTCATTTTAACAATAATCCTCAGTTGAGGAGCACTTTGTTTGCCAAAAAAAAGGTTTGTTTTAAATTTCATTTGATTAAAGGATAAATGAAATGAATGTTTGATGCCTTCATTTATTTACCAGAAATTAATTTTTTTATTTAAAAAAAGCACTAATTTTTTTTTTATGATAATGATCATAATTTCTGAAAAACAAACAAACAAAAGATTTCATAGTGCCCTATTAAAAAGTTTTTATCTAAAAAATGTATTAAATAGTTTTATTGAATTTACTTAATTTGACATGTTTTTTGATGAATAATCTTTAATTAAACCATTAAAAGGTAATCCAAAAAATTTATAGAATAACAGAATTTGTTAAAAATAAACAGAATTAGTGGGGGGAAATTAAATGTATTTCACAGGACCCTAAAAATGTAATGCTTGTAAAACTTTTAATAGATTGTTCTTAAGTTGTATAGGTTTCATGATTTCAATCGATTAGAAATGCGCTTTCACGACTAAAATGTAATGTCATTTAATTTAACCATTTAAAGGGAGTCCAGAAAGATGAACACAGAAAAACATGGAATTTGTGAAAAAAAGGAAACATTTCATTGAGCTCTACATCCATGATGGTATAATGGAAGCTGACAGATCGGCCAATCAGATTTACCTCCAACAGGAAGTCAGAAGAGTCGTGGACGAGCATCACCAGCGTTCCCACGCGCGCGTAGTTGGCGCAGTACGAGAACGCGATGAGGAAAATGGTGGCGATGTGGTGAATGATCTGCTCTTGGAAGTCCTGCACAACCGAAACAAACAAATACGCACAATTCATCTTTCGAAGGAAATGTCACACAAAATTTCAGGAAACTTACTTTGCGCTTTACGTCCACCGATACGCAGAGCAGAAGCGAGAGGTAGAAGGACAACTCCACGATGTAATACCAGTACTGAGCTTCTGCTACGGCCTGCAGACCAAATCACAAATAATAGCATCTGGAAAACGCACCAATAATCAAGTGAAAGGTAACAAGGTACAAATATCTAGTTAACAACTAGTTTCTGAGAACAAATGAAACCTGAAGAGTTTTTATTGTAATATTTCGCAGATGATTCTGGCTCTCGTGAGATAAGTCTTGACTGTTTTGATCGGATCGTGGGGTGCGGCGCTCACTAGTTCCTGGGATTGTTCTGCAGGAAGTGAATGTGTGTGGAGAGCCGTTTGTTACGGACCTGTCTCGGGTATCCGCGCCAGCATTCCCGGTGATCCCAAAACCACGGAGTCTGAAAAACACCATTTGACAAAAATTATTGCATGTGACTGTATATGTTTGAATGCGCAAGTCTTGATGAAGAAAATACTTTGTTTTTTCTTTTCTTTTTTTATTTTGGAGTAACATGCACCCATTTTTCATTCATTATATGACTACTAATTGTTGTGTGTGAAGTGTATTAGATATTAAGAAATAAAAATTATCAAAAAATCTAAAATATTATCAAATACTTTATTTTTATTTTAGTGTAACATGCACCAAATGTTTTGTTTTATATAGGACTGCTCATTTTAGTGTATTACTGAAAAGTGTATTAGATATTATAAAGAATTAATAAAAAAATAAATTGTATTTGTTTTATTACATCATTATAAATATTTTATTTTAAATTTGATTATATATATTTTTTTTTACTGGGGAGTAATTTTTTGTGTGTTAAATATAGGACTGCAAATCTTTGTGTATTAAGTGTATTAGATATTAAGAATTAATGTAAATCTACTTTTATTAAATTAATTTATTATATATATATATCTCTAAATATTTTATTAAAAACATTTAAGCAAAAAATGACACAAAACAAATAATAATAATAATTATTATCTTTTTCACTTTGGAGTAAAATGCGCAATTTTTTTATTATTATTATAGGACCGCTCATTTTTGTGTATTAGGTATATTAGACATTATTAAGAAATAATACAAATCTATTATTATTATTTTATTTTACAAGTACAAATTTTTCATTCATAATATAACTAAGTTGTGGTGTATTAAATATATTAGATAATATTAAGAAATCATAAAAGTCTGTGTTTATTACATTTTATTTACTTTTATTGTATTTCTGTAAATGTTTTATTTTATTTAAAATAAAATACATATTTAAGCCAAAATATTATAATCACACAAATATATTATTATTGTTATTATTAAAATAATATTAAATGAAACGGTCAAAATAAAACAATTTTCTGAAATTGTCAGGCACGAATGGCAACTTTTTTTCCCCGAGAACGTCTCAATATTTGATTACATGTATTTCCAAACGTGAGCATGATGCTGAGGAGAGAACTGAGAAACGCCAGCATTATGGAGATACTCACATTAATGAGCGAGACGAGACCAGCTGAGAACGCCATGAGATAAAACACAAACCTCCACCTGAGCAAGCACACAGGAAAGCTCATGTTAATTAGGGATGCACGATATATCGGCCACCATATCGGTATCGGCCAAAATTTTCATATCGGTGCATCCCTAATGTTAATCAAATGCAAACACAATCAATCACAGATGTCTGCTGTGGGTTAGGCTTCAGAGGCTTACGAGGCTTCACAGAACTTCCTGGTGTTTCCGGGCCGGTCCTGGTTTCGGCGCTGACGCAGCCAGGTCTGGATCTGACGCTGAGAGAGTCCACAGTGCTTCTCCAGAACCAGCAAATCACTCTGAACAAACAAACACAGACACGGGAAAACTAAAATTAGGATTTCATTGTATTATATTTTGAAACTAATTTGTTGATATGTCAAAATCGGCTTGTATGTCAAAAAGTTGAGTTGGCAAGCTTACAAAATGTATTTTATTAACAACAGTAACATGTGCAAAATCGAATTTTTATGTAGAAAAGATATATATATTGTACTCTTATTAAATGTACCATTATTCTTCTATAGTCTTACATTAAACCGACCAACAACTTCAGTGATTACGTGTGATTTAGTCGCAAATTGAAGAAAAGTTTGTTTTACAAAGCACTCTGGCGTTTTTTTACTTTAAAAACAAAAAAAAGAGTGAAACTCTGACAAAATCTGATTTCTTGATGATTTGATATTTTATAATGGTGATTTTATCATTTTAAAATATAAAGGAAAAGGTAGAAATGAATAACTAATAAGCCAATAAGTGCTCCTCTGCTGCCATCTACAGGTTATAATGGTGATTTTATCATTTTAAAATATAAAGGAAAAGGTAGAAATGAATAACTAATAAGCCAATAAGTGCTCCTCTGCTGCCATCTACAGGTTATAATGGTGATTTGATGTATTTTTTTAATTTTTCATAAGTGTTTGTTCACCGCAGTATATTTAGGTCATCCCATTGAAAATAGCATTCAAACTGGATCATTTAGGAGCTTTAAAGTGCTGGCAACAGTTGTGTGAAATGCTTGTAAGTCACTAGGCGCGTTTCAAGACACTAGGAAACGTGTCAATTTCGCAAAAACTGCCATATATCGCAAAAAAGTTTTTACGCTCGCATGAGGTGGTTTTTCAAGCAATGCGAAAAAGGATTAATTCGCAAAACTGCAATGGAAATGGCTTTTTCGCATTTACAGGTCAAATGGAGTATGTAAAAAGTCATATGATCAATCTTCAACGTACTATAACCTCCAAGAAACACTTCATAAGTGGCCGCGCTCCAGTATAAGGGGCTTTCCCTACTATTAATACTTAAGACAATTTACATTGCACACGTCTGCGGTGCAGTGTGGCTCTGATACGGTCACTGAAGCTGATTACGGCCACTCAGCGCTTGTGTTTATGTTTTTATACAGGCTATGGTTTATTCCAGCCGTGCCACGCACGTTTCTGAAGCGGCTCTCTTTGCTGCTTCTGTAAAGATACACGCATAAGCCTCCTTTGAATAAATATAGCCAAAATCCGTCAAAATCCCACCAAAATCCGTTGCCATGACTTATCGCGAGAGGCAAAGGTTACGTTTTAGCCGCATAACATTGGTTAATGGAAACGCCATCATTTCGCAATACTTTTTTATCGACATTCAGAAAATATCGCCAAAGTTTTGCGCAAATCTGTAATGGAAATGCATCTACTGAAAATTGCTTGAATTTCTCTCTCAAAAGGTTGCACAAACCCTGGAATGAATAATGTACCGTATTGACCCGAATATAAGACGATGTTTTTTTCTTGGAAATACATCTGAAAAAACGCGGTCGTCTTATATTCAGGGTCTAGACTTTGACACGTCAATAATACACCCACAACAATAGGTGGCGCCAAATACGCATAAAACGAGAGTGCCATGAAATATGTAATGTAATGCGTGTTGTAAAGATCACGAGTAAAAACTAAAGAATAAGAAAAGCTTACAGCTGCACGAGTCGTGACGGTCACGTTAGCCTGATGGGACCAAACTCTCTTTGTGATTTTAAAACGTAAGACAGTACCCAGATTTGAAGACTACAGTAAGATTTAACTTCTACTGTTAATAAGATTTTGGTAGGCTACTATTAGATGGATAGCCTAAATGTCCTGCTTCAGATGGGCTACCTGTTTTTTTTTTTTTATGGTATATCAAAAAGTGTATCTTTTTTAAATGTGATTGTTGGTACATTTTACCAGTTTTTACCATACTTTAAAAACAAAAATTAAAATAGGAAAAATATGCAATATGAAATTGAATTGCATTGTTCAATATGTAATGCAATATGTAATTGAAGACAAAATGTGTTTTACTGAGAAAAAACAAGATTTGCTTTTTAAAAAGTATTTTTCCAAAAGGTACATCTGGAAAAAGGGGGGGTCGTCTTATAATCAGGGTCATCTTACATTCAGGCCAATATGGTAATAACATTCGACTATTTCTGCCACAACCTCATGGTTACAGTTAGCATTACCGCTTCTGGTTTTCTGCGTCAGCGCCGTTTGATCTGTTTATAACAGAGCTTTCTGTGCAGAATTTGAATGCTTCTCAGTAAATCTTGCAGCAACCTTTATTCATTCTGCAGTGCATTCAAACGCTTCTCACTGGATCTTGCAGCGCCGTGCGGTTGCAATAACAGTGTCGCGAAATCAACTTTGGTTCCCGAGTAAAGCTGTTCTGAGCTCGGACTAGTTTGTTTGCGTCACTGTTCAAGCTCAAACGAGTAGCGCGATTTTGTTACGCTTTCGTTTCGTTTGCCGTTTGATGTTTCTCATATGCGACAGAAATGGCAGCGCGAGCTGAACAATGTGGTTGTTGACCGCACACAAAATTTACTCGCACCGGCAGAAAAAATGGTCGCAGTCTGGAGCCCTGCATTATGCTGTATTTTATATTATAAATAAACTGCAGTATAATAACCATAACCCTGAAAATGTAATGTTCAATGAATGTTGCTTCCAAGAAAAATGTATCCAAATATAAAAATTAAATGTCACAATCTTCTGCTTTAAATGAAAAATGAAATACAAAGGCCATTTATTAATGTGTTGGGTGATTTAATAATTACTGAAACGTAAACTTATTTTTTAATGCTTTTGTAACTATTTAACTATGTATTAAACGGTTATTTTAATGGCATTTTTTTGTAATTTGGCCTACTATAATAATTTCATACACAAAAAAAATGTTTTTATAATATATACTCTACCAGTCAAAAGTTTGGGATCTCTACAATTGTTTATATTTTTTTAAAGAAGTTTCTTATGCTCATCAAGGCTGCATTTATTTGATCAAAATACAGGGGAAAAAACAGTAATATTGTAAAATATAATTTATTCCTGTGATGTCAAAGCTGAATTTTATCAATAATATTTGAATTTTGATTCATATTGTAATAAAATAGTGTAACAAATGTGATAAAAGTTGAAATAATATTGAAGTGCTATGATTAATAAATAAACAGTCCCAAGTGTTTTTGTGCTCAGCAGCTGTACACATATACAGTATATCCTCTGGTATGGATGTCCAGTATTAAATCACACGTCACAGACGGCAGGTGATCATGTGACTCACTAACCTGTGACGGCTGCTGCTTCTTCTGCAGGTAAAACGCCTCCAGCTTCAGGACGGGTGTGACACGCACCCGAACCCTGTCCTGGACGCCCAACCGCCGGCTGAGCGGCAGCGCCACAACCCTGTAACACACAGACAGAGACAAACGTGACTCAATGCACCGGCACTCGAGGGCGCGACGCTCACCGAAACCCGACACTGTCTGTAACTCAAGATCTTTAAATCAAACGCGAGTCGCTGTACAGCCAGAACTGGGCGGCTTTTGATGAGTTAATGGCAAGAAAGGGAGCGACGTGAGAAACAGCTGGCGTTGTAAGCCAGAGGTAATCGCGCCCTTTCTGCGATACATATACATACAGCAGGTCTGCACTTGACTCGCTCTTCCAGACCGGCAGAGTAACTTCATGACTCTGTAATATAAGAGTGAATAAATGGCCAAGAGGTCAGATTTCATCACATAACCAACTGAAATAAGACATAATTAATATGATATGTGAAAGAAGGTTTGATTGCTATGCAGAATGCTGCGTAGCCTCGCCCACCAGAGAATTTGATTGGTCCATAATAGTACTTCTGTTAACTGTGCATTAAATATTAAATAGCTTTTGATTGGCTGTCATTGTGTCTGTAATGCAAAAAAAAAATATATATATATATATGTTTTTTTTAAGAATATTTTAATTTAATGTCTTAATAATAATAATGCATTTTAAATTTTAATTTTAATAATATACTGAAATATGATATAATAGACATAACCCTGCCAACCTCATGCTTTAATGAAAACACAACTCAAAGATAAAAATCAAACTAATGTAAAAAAATGTATCTATTAATTTGTTTGGTAAATTAATAATTATTCAAATATAATTGTTACATTTTGAATTAACTATTTAGTTATATAATACATAATTAAAATATGTACTTAATTAAAATTATATAGTATTGCTTTATATATGTTTTATATGATAATGTTAAAAATATACATGCATTTTTTAATAGAATAAATAAATAAATGAGAATAAGATTATGTTTGGATTACGATAATGAGAAATTAGGTCAAAAAATACACAAATTTAAGGTATATACATTTATATATTACATGTAAATGTACATTATATAAACAACATACATTTATACACACACACACATACATACTGTATATACATATTTATATTAAATAACTTCTGTACAATGTATAATTTCAATACATCTTTCATTTGATTTCCATTTGAACTAATAGTTCTTAGTAAAAATTGTCTGTAAAAAAATGAACAGAATAAACAAACAGTTCTTTAATAGAAAAAATAAACAAGTGCATTGAGTATCCAGTCGCTGCAAAAACACAATGGCGACAGTGTAAAAATATCAGCCCGCATTAGTGGTTTTTGTTACAAGGAAATATTGACAACAAAACCATGGGAACACAATGCTCCACTTTCATTCTGTCAGAACTGACACACTAAACTACAGCTACTGATATCCTCATTTCAATCATTCAGAGACGAACTGTTGTATAATACATCCCGGTTAAACGTAGAAAGCGTCCTAATAAGCGCACTAGAGAGAAAACCCTTAGGAGAAACCAAACCGTGTATTAGTAACCCAATCCGCTAGTGTTTACAGTAATGATACGCTACCAATCACAGTTTGCGCCGGTTAATGTTAAAATGATCTTATATGGTGAATATAGACGTGATACTGATACGCACCTTTCGAAAACGAACCGCAGTGCGATGAAACCCAGGGCCAAGGGCAGGGAGATGAGCAGGTCGCGCGGTACGGGGTGCCGACCTCCGTCCACCGTCCCTTCAGCGAGGTCTTTCCATGTGACGCCAGGAGGAAGCCAGAAATCCTGCCGCCAAATCCACTGGTTTACAAGTTCCTCTAATCTACAGACGCCAAAGGAGAACGTTAAAGAGGGCTGCTAGCGTATTACAGCAGATAAATCATCTACAGATAAAGTTCAGTCAGCAGTAGATGACAGAATTGTCCATATTGGCTGAACTACTGCTTTAAATTGTCGATTTTGAGCACTAGCTATGTAAGAAATACAGCACTCTGACAGGTGAGTTAAAAATAAAATAAATTAAATTAAAGTAAAAAAAAAATAAATAAATAAATATAAATTCATAATATATATATATATATATATATATATATATACAGTGGGGAAAAAAAGTATTTAGTCAGCCACCAATTGTGCAAGTTCTCCCACTTAAAAAGATGAGAGAGCATACCAGGCAAATTTTTAATTTTTTTATTTTAAAAATTAAACAGACTGTGACGTCATGACTCCAACGCGATTAGCGATCGCAGTTATATTTACAACAAATCAGGCTAAATCGCAACAAAATGCTAATGACAGAATTTTAATTTTGGGTTGAACTACTGCTTTAAAGTATTAATTTTGAGCACTTGCTATGTTACAAATACAGCACTCGGACGGATGAATTTATTTAATAAAACATATTAAAATAGACAATATTACCAGAAATGTGTTTTCTTGGGCCCGCGAGAGGGTTCAACAGCCTCCGTGACGTCATGACTCCTCAGAGATTATCTATCGCAGTTTTCAGGCCGAGTATTTACAACAAATCAACCGAAATGGCAATAAAATAATGCCATAATATTAGTCGTAAAACAAAATGAAAACAAACCAACTCGCTCATTAATCTAGAAAATACGTCAAAATTGTAAATGATATCTAAAACACAAAATAGCCTGTACATTACAACATCTATTAATAATCATCTAAAACATAGCCTATTGTTAATACTGACCCAACTCCTGCTTTAAAACGTACATTTTGAGCACTTGCTATGTGAGAAATACAGCACTCTGACAGGTGAGTTTAAATAAAATACATAATATTTCCAGAAATGTGTTTTCTAAACTTTAAACGGATAGTTCACCCAAAAATGAAAATTTGATGTTTATCTGTTTATCTGCTTACCCCCAGGGCATCCATGTCTTTGAATGCGTGCACGGGATACGTGAGGTGTGTATGCGCTCTGGTGTAGTTTACGCAAGCGCCGGAAGTGATCTCTCACGCGTATACGTCACTCATTGTTTACACAGTGCACAGTCATTGTAGGTATGACGGCTAATCAAAATGGTACTTGCGCTTATCCGTATTGTTCAAACCGACTTAAAACTTAAAAGATTACGTTCTCTCGCGCGAACTCATTCGGGAGTGGTGACTTTCCACGTATTCCTAACTTCTGAGCCTGCTCGCCTGAAGTTATGTTTGATTGCTCTTCGGCTGGATATCAACACACCCATTAACGTAAACTACGCCAGAGCGCGTACACACCTCACGCACCGGATGC
>NW_015505961.1:99498-135279 GCF_001515645.1 Sinocyclocheilus grahami
TCTGTCTGTCTGTCTGTCTGTCTGTCTATCTATCTATCTATCTATCTATCTATCTATCTGTCTGTCTGTCTGTCTGTCTGTCTGTCTGTCTGTCTATCTATCTATCTATCTATCTATCTATCTATCTGTCTATCCATCCATCCATCTCTGTCTATCTATCTATCTATCCGTCTGTCCATCCGTCCGTCCGTCCATCCATCCATCTCTGTCTATCTATCTATCTGTCTGTCTGTCTGTCTGTCTTTCTATCTATCTATCTATCTATCTATCTATCTATCTATCTATCTATCTATCTATCTATCTATCTATCTATCTATCTATCTATCTATCTATCTATCTATCTATCTATCTATCTATCTATCTATCTATCTATCTATCTATCTATCTATCTATCTATCTATCTATCTATCTATCTATCTATCTATCTATCTATCTATCTATCTATCTATCTATCTATCTATCTATCTATCTATCTATCTATCTATCTATCTATCTATCTATCTGTCTGTCTGTCTGTCTGTCTATCCATCCGTCCGTCCGTCCGTCCGTCCGTCCATCCATCCATCCATCCATCCATCTGTCTATCTATTTATCTATCTATCTGTCTGTCTGTCTGTCCGTCCATCCATCCATCCATCCATCCATCCATCCATCCATCCATCTCTGTCTGTCTATCTATCCGTCTATCTATCTATCCATCCATCCATCTGTCTGTCTGTCTGTCTTTCTGTCCGTCCGTCTATCTAAAGTTTTACGTATTTTAATTGCATATAAAATGTTCCTTCATTTGGATTACACAGTTTTACCATAAATAATAAACTTGAATATCTGTCAATCAAATATAAATGAAACAAGATTTATATGTTTGAAATACACAACCAGGTTCATGCTTTTATTATTTTGAAATCAAAAGTCTCAATGGCACAGATTACTTTCCCCTTTGCCTGTTATATGTTTTTGCCAAGAAAAATGACTGACAGGTGTTTAAAAGCGCCGTTTAAGAGAGGAGTGTACGTCCGTCCTGTCCGTCTGGCTCTTTACAATGAATCTACTGTCTGTTTTCATATCAGCTGGGATTTCAAACGGAAGAAAACAACTCTTATGTTTATTAATTGTTCTTGGCTGTCTCTTGACTATTTCAGGATATTGTGCACAACACACGAAAACACAATTTGCACGGGTCATTTCTTCTTGTCTATGTTCCATCTAATGACAGGCCTGTAAAATGCATTGCATGTGTTTTATCTGGCTTTTAGCATGCATGTTTTCCCAGACTGCAGAGCATTAAATCTAAATGCAATATATGTGGCTAAAATCCAATGTATGCATTGCAAACGTTCAGGATGGCCTTACTATGTATAATATATTCACTGTATGTGAGTTTCCATGATGCCAGCTGTTTAGCTTCATAATGCCAATCACTGCATGTTCTCTCTGCTATTTTAAACTTATATCTGATTTATCAATGGTATTTAGATAAACTCTAGCAACTGCCTAGCAAACAGGCAAAATACCCTAGCAACTGCCTAGCAACTGCCTAGCAACCACCCAAAACACTCTAGCAACTCCCTAGCAACCAGTCAAAACAGCCAAGAAATCACTTAGAAGCTAGCAACCAGCCAAAGCTCTTTAGCAACTCCTTAGCAGCTGGCTAAAACTATCAAGCAACTGCCTTGCAACCAGCCAAAACAACCAAGAAACCACCTAGAACAACCTAGAAACCAGCCAAAGCACATCAGCAACTGCCTAGTGACCAATCCAAAACACTCTAGCAACTGCCTTGCAACCAGCCAAAACAACAACAACAACAACAACAAACACCTAGAATAATCTAGAAACCAGCCAGAGCACTTTAGCCTAGCAACCAAAAAAAAAAAAATCACTCCAGCAACTGTCCAGCAACCAGACAAAATGTTCTAGCAACTTCTCAGCAACCAGTGAAAACTCTCTAGCAACTCCCTAGCAAACAGTTAAAACAGCTAAGAAATCACCTAGAACAACCTAGCAACTGCCTCGTGAACATTCTAAAACACTCTAGAAACTGCCTAGCAACCAGCCAAAACACTCGAGCAAGTGCCTAGCAACCAGCCAAAAACCAGCTATTTAGCAACTACCTAGTGACCAATCCAAAACACTCTAGAAACTGCCTAGCAACCAGCCAAAACACTCTAGCAAGTGCCTAGCAACCAGCCACTATAGCAACTGCCTAGTAACCAATTCAAAACGCCTTCGCAAGTGCCTAGCAACCAGCCAAAAACCAGCTATTTAGCAACTGCCTAGTGATCAATAAAAAAACACTCTAAAGCCTAGCAACCAGCCGAAACACTCTCACGAGTGCCTAGCAACCAGCAAAAAAAAACAGCCATTCAGCAACTACCTAGCAACCAGCCAAAACATTCTAGCAGCATCTAGCAGCCACTCAGAACAACCTAGCAACCAACACCATAAAACCCAGCAACCACCTAGCAACCAGCCAGTAACACTCCTAGCAAGTGCCTAGCAACCACTCAGAATACCCTAGCAACTGCTTAGATATATGATAAGATCTCAAAACAACCAGATGTGAATCTGCTTTGTTGGATAGTTCAGTATATACTTGCAAAGTATAAGCTGCAGCTATGAGCTTACAAAAATAAAACTTTTGGCCCCTTAGCGTAAAAGTACAAAGCTTAAGGGCCTTTTGTTTTTTCCGTTCTGTCAATCCCCCCTCAGTTCAGCTCACATGTCTGAGTTATAATTGAGAGAATGAGAGATAAAGTGTGTTAAAAAAGTCATGAGTGCTGTAAAGCTGGGAGATGGACGTGTGCCAGGCTGAACCTCTAATAGTGCCAGCGATCCGACCGCTGAGGCCACAGCGCTCAGCTCTGGTCTCCCTCACAGTGCCCCTCTGATGGCCAACAGCAACAGAAGCAGGGCAGCAGGGAACACGGCCAGGGACGCTGTGCGAGAGATTTCCCCCATGGAATTCACTCATGAGATCACATTTGACCCCATTTACTTTCTCAATGCACTACTGATTCAGAACGAGGCGAAAAAGCAGTTTAATTTCACATGTTTGGTCCTAGAAACCACCGAGAACAACATAGCAACACTCTAGCAACTGCCTGGCAACAAACCAAAACACTCTAGCAACTGCCTCTGAAAATTCCAAAACACTCTAGCAACTGCCTAGCAATCAGCCAAAACACTCAAGCAACTGCCTAGCAACCAATCAAAACACTCTAGCAACTGCCTTGCAACCAGACAAAACACTCTATCAACTGCCTCGTGAACATTCCAAAATGCTCTAGAAACTGCCTAGCAACCAGCCTAAACACTCTAACAACTCCCTGGAAACCAATCAAAGCACTCTAGCAATTGTTTCTGGGTTGTTCTGGCTGGTTACTAGGTAGTTGCTAGAGTGTTTTAGTTGGTTGCTAGGTTGTTCTTGGGTTCTCTGGCGGGTTGCTAAGCAGTTGCTAGTGTGTTGTGGCTTGTTGTTCTGAGTGGTTTCTAGGTTTTTTTTGTCTGGTTTCTAGGATGTCTCTAGCATGTTTGACTACAATAGTTGCTAGAGTGTTTTGGTTGGTTGCTAGGTTGTTGTAGCTGGTTTCGGTGGTTCTCTGGCTGGTTGCTAGGCAGTTGCTAGGGTGTTTCGGCTGGTTACGATGTTGTTCCAGGTGGTTTCTAGAGTTCTTGGGCTGGTTGCTAGATTGTTAGGGTGTTTTGACTGGTTACTAGGTTTTCCTAGGTGGTTTCTAGGGTTTTTTGTCTGGTTTCTAGGCCATCTCTGGAGTGTTTGACTAGAGTTGCTAGAGTGTTTTGTCTGGTTGCTAAGTGTTTCAAATGGTTTCTGAGTGGTTGCTAGGTTGTTCTATGTGGTTTCTAGGGTGTTCTGGCAGTTCCTACGGTGTTTTGGCTGGTTGCTAGGTTGCTCTGGGTAGTTGTTAAAAGTTATGCTAGATTGTTGTCAGCAGCTTTATCATTTTTAGCTGCTTATATCCATTTCATCATTGGACATCAGATTATTTCAGCATGCTTTGCTTTATCTGTGTCATACAGAAAATGTGCTTACTTTGCACAGTAAATGCACAGAGTACTGCAGAAACAGTATGAGTAGTATGGTAGCATGTTTTTTTTAACAAAAGCCACAGATTGTTTTTTAAGGACTGCAGGTCTGCTTTAGTGTCAGCAGAGGGTGCAATGTCACATTTGGTAAGATCATGTTTCTTTGTTGGCAGTTGCAATCACAGCATGGAGGGCTTGAAAAGACCTTGTTGTTTGGCTGTTTAGTGTATGATGTTGGTGTATAACACAAAAACAAACAATCTTTCGGCGGTGAGCTGTGTATTTATCTGTAATGTCATGCCAAATCAATGTCTCTGATTGTGAGACTTATTTGGTTTGAAAAAACAAACAAACAAAGAGACCAAAGAGGAGAAATCAATTTCAACTTTTTTCCCTTCATCAAGAAGTTAATTTGGACACAATCTAAACTGATATGACCCAGTCTTTCTTGAATAAAAGCTCTTTCAGACTGGTCCACCCTCTCACGTTTCCAGCAAATATGTCCATGTCTTATCCTTTCTGCGGAGGCAGCAAATGTCTTGTGGAGGTGTTGAAGAGAAACAGGGACAGGGAGGTGAACTTCATGGCCCTTCTGTCCCAAATAAATTAACCATACTAAAACAATATAATGTTCAATTATCAAATAAGAAAAAATGAGCAGCGAAACCCCCCAGAAACCAGCCAAAACACTCTAGCAACTGCCTAGCAACGAGCCAGAACAACCTAGCAACCAGACAAAACCTTATAGCAGGGGTCGGCAAGTAAGTTTGGCATGGGCCAAAACAAAATGTAAAATTTTCGCCACTAGATGGTGGGCCAGAACATAGTCAAAGGATAATTTAAGAAATTAATTGATGAAAAATGCAACTAGAATTGCCTGTGACAGACTGTTACAGTGTGTTTTGTAACTGTTAGTGAGCTGTTACTCTGTGTTAAAACCTGTAGTAGGACAGTCAATAACAAAAAGCCACATTTGTGTGGCGGTGTCCGGGTTTTACACTGGATAAATTAAAGGGATAGTTCACCCAAAAATGAAAATGAAATTTCCATTTCTATTTAGTTACAGCATAGTGACATGCTAAAACCTCAGCAACCACATAGCAACATGCTAAAACCACTCTAAATGCCTTGGTAACCACATAGCATTTATAGATTTTAGCAGGGGTTTCATATTTAAATTTGCATTAGGTACATTTGTCATTGTCGATAACAGAAATGTACCTCTAAATTATTTTGCAAACACATCTTTGTTGAACTCATAGTTACTAGTCGGAAACTAGTTGGTAATTTCGACAGGGCATGAAAATAATCAAATATATTTACAGTTTTTCTCTATTGCTAACACACTATAACTGATTAATTTGGCCCAATTTTCCAAATACATTTTTGAAACAAAGACACGTTTCTCAAAACTTTTAACACATTTCACCTGTTTGCACACATGGTCCAATTTGCTCCGTGTTTTCTGCAAAAACGCCATCAACAAACACACAATATAATTAACTCAAGCATAAAAAAATTAACTCAGCGCACATTTATCCACAATATCCAAAATATTATAGCAACTGCCTAGCAACCAAGCAGGATGCCCTAGAAACCACCTAGAACAACCTAGCAAACAACCAGCCTAAAACACTCTAGCAGCCACCTAGCAACCAGCCAGAACACCCTAGAAACCGCCTAAACAACTTGCAGTAGCAACCAGCCAGAATAACCTAGCAACCAGCCAAAACACTTTAGCAACTGCCTAGTAACTACCCAAAATATTATAGCAACTGCCTAGCAACCAAGCAGGATGCCCTAGAAACCACCTAGAACAACCTAGCAAACAACCAGCCTAAAACACTCTAGCAGCCACCTAGCAACCAGCCAGAACACCCTAGAAACCGCCTAAACAACTTGCAGTAGCAACCACCCAGAACAACCTAGCAACCAGCCAAAACACTTTAGCAACTTCCTGGTAACTAGCCGAAATATTACATCAACTACATAGCAACCAGTCAAAATGCCCTAGTGACTACTTAGAACAACATAGCAACCAACGAAACACTCTAGCAACTGCCTAGCAACCAGGTAGGATGCCCTAGAACCCACCTAGAACAACCTAGCAAGCAACCAGCATAAAACACTCTAGCAATCAGTCAGAAAACCCTAGAAACCAACCATAACACAGACAACCAGCAACCATTGTTAGCAACAAGCTAGAAACGTCTGTAGTAGCTGCTAAGGTGTGTGACAATCTCTCAGAACCAGCTGTGAGTTTGAATAAGTGAAGCAGGTTTGTGAGTCATGGTATTTGAGGATAATATTTGTTTTCTTCCACCTTTCTAACTCTTTTCAGCTCAAGGGCCGTACGTTTTTGGGTTTAATTAACAAGTAAACATTAGTACGAATCACATACGTCATATCTACTGTTAAGGCATAATAAACTTTCTGGTGGTCGAACACTTGATTCTCGCTCAGCTAATGTTTAGAAGGCCATCCTGCATCAAATTTACAAGGAACGTTGTAATTCTGTTAAACAACAAACATCAGCGCACTTTGATATCCTTACAGACAACAGAGATTTGATTTAAACACTGAGAAACAGCAGTTCATGTGGCAGGTCAGGTCACCCGGCGGCCATCTTGCTAACACATCTGGACAGCTGTTTATCTATGGGTGTTCAAGTATAGTTCCTAAAAGAGAGACAGCAAGATTGTGTTTTATAATACATTTCAATTCAACTGAACAACAATGCTATAAATTTAGAAACTTAAAAAAAATTAATTTTGTCACCCAGAACCCTTAGCAACCGCAGAGCAACATACTAAAGCCACTCTAAACACCTTAGTAACTGCATAGCAAATCACCGTAAACACCCAAATAACCGCACAGCAACATGTTAAAACCACTCTCAATGCCCTAGCAACATGTTAAACCACTCTAAACGCCCTAGCAACCGCACAGCAACATGTTAAACCACTCTAAACGCTGTAGCAACCGCACAGCAACATGTTAAACCACTCTAAACGCTGTAGCAACCGCACAGCAACATGTTAAACCACTCTAAACGCCCTAGCAACCGCACAGCAACATGTTAAAACCACTCTCAACGCCCTAGCAACCGCACAGCAACATGTTAAACCACTCTAAACGCCGTAGCAACCACACAGCAACATGTTAAACCACTCTAAACGCCCTAGCAACCACACAGCAACATGTTAAAACCACTCTCAACGCCCTAGCAACCGCACAGCAACATGTTAAAACCACTCTCAACACCCTAGCAACCACACAGCAACATGTTAAAACCACTCTAAACGCCCTAGCAACCGCACAGCAACATGTTAAACCCCTCCAAACGCCGTAGCAACCGCACAGCAACATGTTAAACCCACTCTAAACGCCCTAGCAACCGCACAGCAACATGTTAAACCACTCTAAACACCCTAGCAACCGCACAGCGACATGTTAAACCCACTCTAAACACCCTAGCAACCGCACAGCGACATGCTAAACCACTCTAAACACCCTAGCAACCGCACAGCGACATGTTAAACCCACTCTAAACACCCTAGCAACCACACAGCGACATGTTAAATCACTCTAAACACCCTTGCAACCGCACAGCGACATGTTAAATCACTCTAAACACCCTAACAACCGCACAGCAACATGTTAAACCCACTCTAAACGCCCTAGCAACCGCACAGCAACATGTTAAACCACTCTAAACGCCCTAGCAACCGCACAGCGACATGTTAAACCCACTCTAAACACCCTAGCAACCGCACAGCGACATGCTAAACCACTCTAAACACCCTAGCAACCGCACAGCGACATGTTAAACCCACTCTAAACACCCTAGCAACCACACAGCGACATGTTAAATCACTCTAAACACCCTTGCAACCGCACAGCGACATGTTAAATCACTCTAAACACCCTAACAACCGCACAGCAACATGTTAAACCACTTTAAACACCCTAGTAACTGCATAGCATTTTTTTTTTTCAATTTAATGAATTGAAAATTCATAATTGAAAGTGAATAAGTGTCACACTTAGTGCACCCCAAGTGATTCAGAAACACATGCTGTTCAGACATGCGGCGCTCAGATTTTGTCATAAATGTTCGCTGGTTTGCTCATAGAGACCCATGCGGTTTCCCAAGTCTGTCATTGTCCTCAGATGGTCTCAGGTCTGCTCTGTGTGAGATCATTTCATGAATGATTATCATTATCAAAGGCCGGTAATTCTGTTCCAACTGCATCATGTAAGGACACGCGGGTCTGCGGATAACAGCCACCATGTGTGGAAACGCACTCGTGTTACGAGGATGATGCGCAGAAGAATGATGGCAGTCATGCAGCGGCTTTCTGGCACGAAGTCTTTTTGGTCAACATTCAATGTATTTCTCCATTAATGCAATGAATAAAGACACTTTTGTAGAATTAAACCACATAGCAACAAGCTTAAACCACTCTATACACCCTAGTAACCACACAACATGTTAAAACCACTCTAAGCACCCTAGTAACCACATTGCAACATGTTATAACCATCTAGCAACTGCATAGCAACATGCTTAAACCACTCTAAATTCCCTGGAAACTGCATAGCAACATATTAAAACTACCTAGCAACCGCATAGCAACATGCTTAAACCACTCTAAACTCCCTGGCAACCACATGGGAACATGTTAAAACCACTCTAAACACCCCAGTAACCACATACTGTAGCAACATGTTAAAACTACCTAGCCCTAGTTACAGCATAGTGACATGCTAAAACCTCAGCAACCACATAGCAACATGCTAAAACCACTCTAAATGCCTTGGTAACCACATAGCATTTATAGATTTTAGCAGGGGTTTCATATTTAAATTTGCATTAGGTACATTTGTCATTGTCGATAACAGAAATGTACCTCTAAATTATTTTGCAAACACATCTTTGTTGAACTCATAGTTACTAGTCGGAAACTAGTTGGTAATTTCGACAGGGCATGAAAATAATCAAATATATTTACAGTTTTTCTCTATTGCTAACACACTATAACTGATTAATTTGGCCCAATTTTCCAAATCCATTTTTGAAACAAAGACACGTTTCTCAAAACTTTTAACACATTTCACCTGTTTGCACACATGGTCCAATTTGCTCCGTGTTTTCTGCAAAAACGCCATCAACAAACACACAATATAATTAACTCAAGCATAAAAAATGAACTCAAACAGCGCACATTTATACATGTGTGAACATTGAGTAGCAAAACTGATGACACACCAGTCAGGATCTTAGGATGATATGAACAACAGCACAGCTGATTATGTGTTTTGGAAAATGAATCCATAGTGGAAGACACAGAGGAATATGAGGGGAAAATAAAAATGAAGGGGATGAGGTCAAAGGTCATTTGTTCCTGATGAAATACAAAGCACCACAGTTGACCGTGTTCTTCTGCATGGATGAGGGAAGTTGGCCTACCGGCTCATCTACAGGGTTTCAATACTACTTACACAGTACACATACAATATAATTACAGTACATAGCCGCAGTACCTCAGATGAGAGAACTTTCATTATTCTATATACAGTAAATACTGTAGTACATGTTGTACACGCTCAAACTCATTCCTGTTGAATTGATTTGTATTTGTGCAGAACTGAGAGACGAAGTCTTTTGTCAGAAGACTTAGAAACTGCTATAACAAATAAGGATTCTACCAATACTGTAATGCAAATTGGCAGAGGATGCTGAATGAATGAATGAATTTATTTATTCATTCATTTTTTATTTATTTCTGTAAAGTAACTGACAGTATATTCCGATGTGTGTTTACTGTAAATTCAGTTGTTTGGTTTATGAACTTTTCTCTTGTAGTGCTTTCAATATACTGTAAGATCTCTTTACAGTAGTGTAGTGAAAGTAAACTTTTCTTAAAGTTTATTGCGGAGTTTTACTGTATCTGCACCCCTCTATTGATGCCGTATACTGTAACAGTCATTGACTAACAAAAGGATTCCTATTTCCCAAAGGAGGTTTTAATGAATTTATTTATTCATTCATTTTTTATTTATTTCTGTAAAGTAACTGACAGTATATTCCGATGTGTGTTTACTGTAAATTCAGTTGTTTGGTTTATGAACTTTTCTCTTGTAGTGCTTTCAATATACTGTAAGTTCTCTTTACAGTAGTGTAGTGAAAGTAAACTTTTCTTAAAGTTTATTGCGGAGTTTTACTGTATCTGCACCCCTCTATTGATGCCGTATACTGTAACAGTCATTGACTAACAAAAGGATTCCTATTTCCCAAAGGAGGTTTTTGTAACAGTGTGTTGAATTGATCTCACTAGTGTTCTCTAGGCAGTGAAGAAGTGTGTGTATTTGGCAGGTTTGTGTGTCATCTGAGGCCAAAGTTCGAGTCTGACAAAAGATAACATGTTTTTGACTAAACTATTTGATTTTGACCTGGAAGTCTGAAGTTTGCACAAGTTGGTGTATAGTTTTGAGATTGTGTTTATAGTTGTGAGAAAATGGTGAATTGCTTCATGAATTGTGTGTTAGCAATCAAGAAAAACGGTAAAAATAAATAAATAAATACAATCTAAAATATTTTTCACATCACTAAATCTTTAAATTATTTGCTAATAATTTAAATAAAATTTAAAAAACTCATGTTTTATAGGACTGTTTTTAAATTATAGTTAAGATCTGCAGTTTCATTATGAACAGCTGCGCTGAACTCTAGTTGGGAAAACCCTGCTGTATAGGGTGGGATGTGTGTTGGGTGACTCAAGAATATTTAGAAATTGCTTTTAATAGTTTATTGTGCTAAGTTAATTTGGCTGCCCTTGGTTTTCCGCAGGGGGTGGATTACCTCAGCTGTAATTGAAAGGTGCTAATCATTTCCTCATTAGCGGGTACACAAAAAATTGAGATGCTGCCCTGCAACAAAAGGTCCAGTTGCCAACTCCCTAGCTCACAGGCAAACCTCAAATGAATGGCATAGCAGCAGGACGCAGCATCTATATCCTGTTCTATCTAACCTGCAACACCCCACTCTTCTTTGCGGATCGTTATGGCTTACAATAGTTTCTAGAACGTGCCTGGTCGTGGTCAGGAATTCACCTCACTTCACTGACAGTAGACTGTAAATATCAAGAGGGTCAAGACTGAAATGTAACTTTTATATTTTGTTGATAGATAGATAGATAGATAGATAGATAGATAGATAGTTGAGAGAAATAAAGTTGAATTGGGAAATATAAAGTCATAAATATAGCAATATAATTGAGATTGAAAGTCAGTAACAGGAAATTGCAATTGTTGCAATTACGAGAAACTGTCACAATAGTGAGATTAAAGCTGCATTTTTAAGACATTAAGTAACAACTGTGAGATAAAAAGTTGTGATAAGAAAATAAGTTGAAGCTACAAGAAATAAAAGTTGCAATTGTGAGAAATAAAGTCTCAATTGTGAGAAATAAAGTTGCAATTATGAGAAATAGTCACAATGCTGAGATAAAAAGTTGCACTTAAGATATTAAGTCATAACTGTGAGTTAAAAAGTTGCAATTAGAAAATAAGCCACACTTACGAGAAATAAACGTAGCAATTGTGCGAAATAAAGTTGCAATTGCGAGAAATAGTCACAATGATGAGATAAAAAGTTGCACTTTTAAAATAAGCGCAACTACGAGAAATAAAGTCGCAATTACAAAAAAAAAGTCAGAATGCTGAGATAAACGTTGCACTTTTAAAATATTACATCACAGTTGTGGGTCAAAAAGTTGCAATTAGAAACTTACGAAAAAATAAAAGTCGCAGTTATGAGAAATAAAGTCGTATTTGCGTGAGATAAAAATGTGCAATTCAAAAAAAAGTCAAATACAAGAAAATGTTGTAAGTCAAAATTGTGAGAGATATAAAGTTGCAACTATGAAAAGTCACAAATATAAATAGCTTTACACAAAATACATCAACAATCACCAGTGACAAACAGTAATATTTAACTACGTATTTCACTACAAAACTGGTGCCACCACAATCCAGTTTTACACATAGGCCATCCAAACTCGTCCAAATTTTCAAACCCATTCAATAGTACATCTTTCTTTGGAATTCGGTCATTTGAACACAAGCCACACTTAAACGCAACAGAGCGAGATGTCTGTTTAGGCATCTGTTTGAAAAATCACCTCTCTGTGCCGGCCGAGAGTGAATTTCGCTGAGGAAGAGTGCATTCCACTCCCATCTTAAGTGGCTGTGCCCTGCTAAATGTATCCCATGCTGCACTGGGCCTGCTGTGGCTTCCAGAGCCAGCAGAGTGCAATCAAAAGCCAAACTTCAACAACTACCAGATGGCCGAGAGCATGTTTGAATGAGACTTCCCTTTCACGGACCACACACCTTCTAAAACAATGGTTGTTTTCTTAATGTTGCTAATATTAATGCCGGGAACAAGTCGAAAATCTCCCAGAAGAACATGTCACTGGTTAGAAGTTGCACTTTTGGAATTCAGGAGATTTAAAGGAGGTCTCAGTTATGTTTCAACTTAAACCCAGTGAATTCAACCCAAACATACCAAGTACAAACAAGGTCACATGAAAGAACGAACACTGAGAAAGCAGATTCTTTTACATTTCAAATTAATCTCAGATGTTTCTCTTAAAATTACCTTCTAGGAGATGGAAAATGTTTAGAGAAATAAAATGAATGTGGATAGCAGCTCAGATCATTTGGCCTTGAGAGAATCTGATGAGAAATGTCTGAGTTCATATTGAGATCTAAGACTGCAGACTTGATTTTGGAAATTTGAGCACTTTGAGAAGTTGAAAATGTTTCTGAAACTCTAGATGAGATGCATTTGGGGCATCTCACTGCCATCAGAGTGAATTGCAACATTGAGATCTCATCTGTGATTTTTCTTTCATATAAGTGAATGACCAAATGACCTGTTGGTGTGAATATATGATGCTATAACAATGGCCTAGCAGATATTGGAAAGTGATGAACTTCATAATGATCCCAGTGTGGGGCATCTAACAGCTGGTTTTCTGCTAACTAAAGAAAATAGTCAATATGATGACCTGCACCTCAAAATACACGTTAGATGGAAATACTGTGCATTGTGATTGAGTTTGTAGCTTAATTCACTATATTTTAAATAGTTTGACCATTCAGTTGGTGACAGTTCAATAGGAAATCAGTTGAAAGCATCCAGTCACCTCTTACATTGAAGTGAATGTTCAATTTATCAGTATACATATATTGCAATAAATATTTGAGAAATCATTGTTGCATCTTATTGTATTAGTCTAGAGTGGTAGTCAATGTAAAAAGAGCAAATGGGAGAAGCAGCTGATAGCAAAACAACATAAAGTTAAAGAAGAAGTTGAAGCATAACAACAAAGTTAAAGAAGGTAAACTTTGTCAGTCAACTGAACTGTCCACTTATGTTTTAAACACTTCGGCTACCTTATATGTTGGTATGACCAACAGTGGCTACATACGCACATTTAATTGTATGATCAAAATTATTGCTAGGGACAATTTAGTAGTTGCTGGATATTGGTAGGGACAAGTCCCTAGTGCCCCTACTAAATTCTACGTCCTTGTCTTGAAGAGCTCTCCAGTGCTTTGTGACTTTTCTATCCTGTAGGCCTCAAGAGCGGACACCGCTCCAAAGACAAAGTCAAACATCTGTTTGCTTAGCATTAGCAAGTGCGATCCTGTCAGGCAGGGCCTTGGAGGAACGGCACCTCCATGGGACTCAACTTGTTCTACATGTGTTTGCACAATGGTGTTAGTGGTTTTGATGCACTGGGTTTCCTGCATAGTTGTCAAGAAGCAAGCAAACACAGCTGGCCACCTGATTGACTCTTAGCAAAACTGACCCTCTACAAAATGGCGCCAAACATGACCACACAAGCACAAATCTAGAGGGAGGAGGGGGTGAATGTTTTTTGGACCCATTTTAGTCTAGAGTGGTAGTCAATGTAAAAAGAGCAAATGGGAGAAGCAGCTGATAGCAAAACAACATAAAGTTAAAGAAGAAGTTGAAGCATAACAACAAAGTTAAAGAAGGTAAACTTTGTCAGTCAACTGAACTGTCCACTTATGTTTTAAACACTTCGGCTACCTTATATGTTGGTATGACCAACAGTGGCTACATACGCACATTTAATTGTTTGATCAAAATTATTGCTAGGGACAATTTAGTAGTTGCTGGATATTGGTAGGGACAAGTCCCTAGTGCCCCTACTAAATTCTACGTCCTTGTCTTGAAGAGCTCTCCAGTGCTTTGTGACTTTTCTATCCTGTAGGCCTCAAGAGCGGACACCGCTCCAAAGACAAAGTCAAACATCTGTTTGCTTAGCATTAGCAAGTGCGATCCTGTCAGGCAGGGCCTTGGAGGAACGGCACCTCCATGGGACTCAACTTGTTCTACATGTGTTTGCACAATGGTGTTAGTGGTTTTGATGCACTGGGTTTCCTGCATAGTTGTCAAGAAGCAAGCAAACACAGCTGGCCACCTGATTGACTCTTAGCAAAACTGACCCTCTACAAAATGGCGCCAAACATGACCACACAAGCACAAATCTAGAGGGAGGAGGGGGTGAATGTTTTTTGGACCCATTTTGATGTCTGGAGCATATTATTGTTGTTCTTACATGGGCAATCAGTATCACTCGGAGCTATTCATTCTAGTACAGGTATGTGAAAAAGTACAGATTCCTATACTAAAGTGCCAAAATTGTGAATCCACAAGCTCTGACCTTTCATTCCTGTGCTATGAGGCATGTTGCGTTAAAAACAGCTGCAGGAAACGCCGTAGACCGTGGGTACAGGTAGGATGTTCTGGTCACCGAGCTGTCGAGCATCTGTTCTTCCCGTCCGTAATGATATTCCAGGCTGTCTATCCATTTGTCCAGGGTACACCTGCTTTACTTGATTTTTACACCCATAAAAGAGGCTGTTTGGTGCCGTTCCCCCAGCGGCTTGTTGGCTTGTGCTGGAACTAGTCATTTAGGGCCGTTAACCATTATCTGGGTGCTATTAGAAAACGTTGAGTTTCAAGTTTATGCTATTGTTACTTAAAGTACTGAGAAGCAGTAGTTAAACCAAGTTTTTCCTAAAAATCCTATAAGAAAAGATTCAATTGAAACAAATTGCTGACATAAGGAGTATGGAGATCAGATAATTTGATTGGAAAGTTTGTTTATTTTTACCCCAAAAATGTTGGTATTTTTTAAGGTTTCTTTTTAATAAATTAATTAAAACACTTGTTTTTGAAATGAACCATTATTGAGTAAAAACAATAGTGAAATAGTCAAAATGATTGACTGAATTTAAAAAAAAACAGTATTCAGCATTCAAAACTGTTACTTCAGTTCACTTTGGAAAGTGTATAATAATGTTACATGTTTTAAAAATTTAGGGTCAGATTTGGTGGGAAATTTCAAGTTTACACCATTCGTCCTCGAGTGTTTTTTTTATTCTTAAAGTAATGTACATAAATTATGACAGTAAAGCATAACTGGTCTAAAACTTTTATGCTTCAGTCACAGGTGGTGATAAAGAGGCCATGGCACACCTTTAAAAATCGGATGAGAAATGTTATTAATTAAGTACTTTTCATTGAGAGCATTGGTATCTTGGGAAATCTAAACACAGTTTGAGAAAATGTTAAGATCTCTTCTGAAACTCGAGAGCTACGTCACTAGATTAGCATGGTATTTTTCTCAGCAGGAGCAGGAGACTTGTGCAAAAGTGCCTCAATTTTATCTCACTACCATCTAGGCAAAATATACTCTTTCCTAAAGGAGGTTCATACTTTCAGAGCCCAACTACGCAACTCCCATTAAAGAAATTCCTCCAGTGGCATTATATAACCTACTTAGTTTGCAATATCTCACAGCTTTAGCCTCATGTTGGAAAACAAAGTCTCTATGTTTGCTTATATCGGCTCTTTACATGAATTGTGACGCCATTTTCACCTCAGGCATAAGGGGGTCTGGTGGCAACTGGCTTGGCCATATTTTCTGGGTCATTTTCAATGTAAACAACCAGTTCTGGAGTGACTGAGACGGGGAGCTGCTGTGCAAACAATCTGAAATCTGGAGCACATCCAGGTTTATTATTGCTGAGCTGAATGACTCTCTGGCTCTGTCTTTCTAAGAAAAGAACGAACGAATGAGTTGATACCGCAAGCAAGTTCGAGGTAGACATTGTTGATGTTCTACTAATATCATTAAATACAAGGTTGTGAACTCACAGTTGTGCTTCCAAATGCTGAAGCATTTGACAAAAGCTTCCCAACAAAGAGTTAATGGACATACAAGACACGCTATCACTCTAGACTGAAGAGAGGAAATGGGTGAGGATTAGATCCTCAGCAGGACTCTAAGCATGGTAAGAGTTACCGTCTGTGGAAAACTATAGTCAAAACATATCAGGGTTCTACTGTTACACAACCGAAAACCAAAAATGGCCCTCCAAAACCTTACCTGAAACCTGATATCCACTTTTGCACACAAGTTTGCCCAGGTTTTGGGGACTGCACACTAAGGGTGCTTCTACCAAATGCTGACAAAACCGTTTCACAAAAGGAACCAGGTGTTTCAAGGCCGAAACGTTGCAAAAACATTGCAGACGTTTATGAATTATCACTGGAACAAACTTACATGACAAGTTGGTTCCCTGGAGCGCAAATCGTTGTTTTAGCAAGGCCCCCTGTTTACTCGCGCTAGGGCATGGATTTGCGTTATCAAGACGAAGCCACAGAGATCAGCGTTCCCCACTTTTCGTAATTAACCACAGATGCGAACGTTTCATCCAAACATGGAAGTGCACATCCGATCTGCAAAAGATTAATGACCAAATTAAGTGAGGAGTCAAAGTGGTTTTTCATTCTCTGCATGAATGGCGTTTAACTGAATGAATCTGCGGTTTTTCTGAGGGTGTGGGGTGAGAATGGATGCGTATTCTCTTGGGTGGAGATCTGTTTGGACAGGGGATAGACTGTGAAAAACTGCTGATGCAGAGTATTTCTAATCAAGACCGGATATTTAGCAACCTCATGACCTTCCACGGCTGTTTCCAAAACAGAAGGCAGCTGTCGATGGTTTAACAAGGTGCGTCTTGAGTAAACCAGCTCAGATGGGCTTCCAAGACGTCATTACATCACGTTTGATAATCTAGAACAAATTCAAATGGGTGTTAGTGCATATTTAAATGCACAGTACAACCACAAATGCTTAAAATAATCATATACTCACCAGCATCTTCAAACGGAAATATTTTGTAGATGTCCGAGCTGCTCTTTTCCACAGAATGAAAGCCAAGAGAACGGAGGCTGTCGAGTTTCCAAAGGACAAAACCCACCATAAAACATGGCAAAAAGTATTATTGTATGATTTATTTAAGATTTAAGTCCTCTGAAATAATATTATATCTTCACTTGAGGGACAGCCCAAAATTTTAGTCCCCTCCGTCATAGGTTTCTCATTTGTGTACATCCAACTACTGGAGAAGATGTGTTGCATATTACTCCAATTTTACAGTCTCTGCACTGGCTACCTATTAAGTTCCGTATCAGTTACAAAATATTATTACTTGCCTATAAGGCCCTTAATGGGTTAGCTCCTGCATACCTAACTAGTCTTCTACCACGCTACAATCCATCACGCTCCCTAAGGTCGCAAAATTCTGGACTTTTGCCAAGTTTGACATCAACAACTAGTGGTGCAACTTATTTTTGTGATTCATTACCTGATACAACTGGTTTTGATGGGTCATTTTTGAATGCAATTTTGAGGTAGCAAAGGACCCTTTTTTGAAAATCTCACCAACTTGAGGCATCTTATTAGAGAGGTTGCCAGGATTCCTTCCTTCCTGCACTGCATGTTTTGAACACTGTTTATTTCTGTTTCAATATACAAAGTACACAACGGAAATAGAGCACTACTTAGAAAAAGCAATGTATTTGAGCGTAAATTAGTTCAAGTCTTTAATTTCCCCAAAATGATGTCCTTACGTTTTGCTACGAATGTGTGCTGTAAATTCCTGCCGTTTCTTAGATTCCCATACGACAGAATGTTTTATGCGCGCTTGAGAGTGCAAGACACGGTACATCTGAAATCCATTAGCACGGGGTGCAGGTCACAAGCAGACGCTCCATGCAGCTCTATTGGAATTTCTTCTCCTTGCCAATTCCCCTCTTCCTTTATTCGACATTTCTAGCTTTGTGGAGTTGCATTCTGGGAATTTTCTACGTGTCCCAGTGATTCTGCTACTCACTCATTTCGGTCTCTTAGGGTGTACTCACACTAGGCACGGTTGCCTTGACCCGAGCCCGAGCCCGATTGTCCCCCCTCCTCACTCCCCTGCTGGCCTGCATTCAATTTGCACTTTACGTTCCGGCCAGAGCATGCTTAGGCTGCCTTCAAGTGCTATCGAATTATCAGAAATACGAGTTTCCTAATCAGAAATTGGACATGAGTGGCCTCTCAAGTCATATTTACTACTCGGAGATTTCTGAGTTAGAAGGGCCAAAAACTTTAAACATGTTGTAGAGGACAACGATTGCTGCTGTCAATGCTATTTTTATTTAAATTTTTTAAACAACAACTACATCACCTTGTCTTGTCGTTAAAGTGGTACCTATTTATATATAGGCATTTTAAGCATATTGTATGTGTTATAAACAGTGAAATAAACATGTATTTGACCGAAATTCCAGAATCATATCAAGCTGACTATCTAGCTCGGTGAATGCTAAGATTATGAAGTAATGGAATATTAAATTTTATTCTTTCCGACAACAAATCACTTGAATGCAATGAGCTCGTAATCACGACTTCATAAGTGGGAAATAGGAAGTTTCCGACAGCACGTGAAGGCAGTAGAGAAGCGCTCTTGCTCAGCACAGTGGAGTGCATCGTTTTGTTAACTTTGTGGTTTACTATTTTGAGTCTTTGGGACGCGGTTACACACGACCCTCTCACAATATGTTTCATAACAGATCTATCACATTTGCCCACTCAGAAATATTCACGCAATCATGCTTCAGAAGTTTCATGCTCCGGCGCGGTTAGCGCTCACAATACATGCATACCGCGCCTGAGCCCAACTGAACCGCGCTCTGGCCCACCTCTTCCAAGCGAGCCAGGGTCGGCTAAACGAATCGCACCCGAGTGTGGCATGGAGCGATCACACTAGTCAAACGAACCGGGATTTGGGGGTCGAACATGCTCAGGCACGGTTCAAAATACCTAGTGTGAGTACACCCTTACTCACCTTCTCTTGGTAATTTAAAGAAGCAATCAATAAACATCACATTTAACAGGCACTATCAATGCAGGAGATGTTCTCACACGTGTAATTCCCACTTTTCTCAAAGGCTTGCAGATGTTGTTTGGCATTGGTGCACATTTTTATTTTCCCTGTTTTATGGGATGACACAGTTTTGCAGGTTGAAATCAGCTTGCGTTTGTCCTCCCTTCTGCCTTTGAAGTTATGCATTCTTACCTCGCTACATCACTGGAGGTCTACAGCTGCCTCGGAGGAAGGTGAGGTTAGCATTACTGATATATATATATAAAAGAAAAGAACAAGGTGTTTGAAAGAACAATGAGCTCTCGAGGTGTAAAAGCACCAGAAATTAAGAGTGACGGAAGAGCCACTTCCCAAAATAGCGTTGAGTTTAGTGCTCCTCTGATGTTTGGGGAAATGAACAGAATGAAACTCAAGGACTTTATGGGAGATTTAATGGTGGATTCTTTCAACTGATGACCACAGATTTACTCGCCCTTGTGTCGCTCCAAACCTGTATGGCTTCTGTGGAGCACAGAATAAGATGTTTAGCAGAATATGTTTGTGTTGATCTTTTCTATACAAGTAAAACATATACTTAAAGATGCGTTAATTTCTACTGTCACATCGTTTCTTTCATGGTCGTTTTCACGCCAGACCGCAGGGATCATCTCAAAACTGAGTCACGCTCCACCCTGACCCCTGTGGGTCGCCACCACAAACCCAGATCTGAAACCAGTCCAGACCTCATTTAATGACTCAATACTTTACAACATAGGGCATTTTATACATACGTTCCTTGCGTCAAGGCTAAAATGTCAAATTGCAAGGCATTCATAACCCAATAGATAAGGAGAATTCCCATTTTTCTTGAAGAAACTCGCAGGAACCTGAAGATATTTGCATGCTTATAGTTTGCACAGAACTGATGTGCATAACGTTCCCCATGTGGCTTGAATCAAACATCTTTCCAAAATAAATAAAAGGGGTGTCTTGTGATGCTCTGAGATGCACCGATAACAGATTTCAGCTGAGATTCTTCATATATCAGGACCTATCTCCTAAAAAAGTCAACTGTTCAACACAATCAACAGCAAAATATCCTGTTCAACAAATGATCAATTAATTTTCATTCTTAGACATAATATTTGTCTCTGAAGAAAATGTCTTGCACAGATATTATACTGTGCAATACGTGCATTCAAAAGTTTTGAGTTAAGTAAGATTTTTTTTTAAGAAATTAATACTTTTATTAAGCAAGGATGCATTAAATTGATCAAAAGTGACAGTAAAGACATTTACGATGTAAAAAAAGATTTATCTTCCAAATAAATACTTTCTATCCATCAATGACTCCTGAAAAATAAAATGTATCACGGTTTCCACAAAAATATGAAGCAGCACAACTATTTTCAACGCTGATAATAATCAGAAATGTTTCTTGAGCAGCAAATCAGCATATTAGAATGATTTCTGAAGGATCATGTGACACTGAAGACTGGAGTAATGATGCTGAAAATTCAGCTTTGATCACAGGAATAAAATACATTTTACAATATAGTCTAATAGACAGCAGTTATTTTAAAATGTAATAATATTTCACAATAGTACTGTTTTGAATATTTTTGATCAAATAAATGCAGCCTTGGTGAGCAGACTTTTTTCAAATACATAAAAAAAAATTACCAACCCCAAACTTTTGAACAATAGCCTACTGTAGATGTACACAACACACAAACATCAAAAACAATAAAGCACAACAAGAGCAATAGGACAAAAACAGCAACAACTGCATAAATAAAGTCAGCAAACAAACAACCAATGATCCTATAGCAATAACTGCATAATTTATCACACTGCAATGCAGTGCAATGCTGGGAGATCACAAAACCCAAACAAACTGCCTGTTTAGGCTAGTTGGGAACACGTTAATTGTTATCTAACTTGTTTTTACATTTTATGACCCAAAAAGCCTCATATAAAATGCAGTTCCTGTTTTTATAATGCACTGTGTTCCCGAAATAAAACATGGTGTTGTTTTAAAAAAGACAGAGATGCAGAGTCAAAGCCAATCAAAGCGGCATCGACAGGATTAATGGAGGAGTGAAACAGAGGCTTCTTGATGGGACCAAAACCATATTAAAAACAACTGGATCATCATCTAGTTTTCGCAGGATTTGTCATCTCTCATAAACAAACCATCTCTAGGACAAACTCCAGCCGTAGCGCAACACCATCTCGAATCCTGCTTGTAATTATTGCCTTTCAAACAAACAATCCGGCAAAAACACATTTAATTAAAAGTATTCTTTATAGTATATTGAGAGCATGTACTGACAAATATTTTGTATGTTTTCAGATATTCTGGCCTCTAAATATGACTCTGTCAAGCAAAAAAAAGGCAAGTTTGATTAGTCAGAAAAGCAATAAAGCACATAATTTAAGGAGTCATTAAAGGAATAGTTTAGAATTTACTGAAAATGTGCCCAGCCACAGGCTATCCGAGATGTAGATGAGTTTGTTTCTTCATCAGGTTTGGAGAAATGTAGCATTCCATCACTTGCTCACCAATGGATGTGAATGGGTGCCATCAGAATGAGAGTCCAAACAGCTGATAAAAACATCACAATAATCCACACCACTCCAGTCCATCAATTAAATTCTTGAGAAGACAAAAGCTGTGTCCGTCAGAAAAAAAAAATACACCATTAAGACATTTTTAAATTCAAACCATTGTTTCTGGATAAAATATAAGTCCATAATCCATAATATTGCTTAAATAAGGAGAGAATTCTGCACAGATAAGCATCATTTACAAGCCAAACCAGTTCAAAATCTAAACAAATATGTGAGCGGATTTTGATGTGAGAGACAACAGGAGATGGACTTTTTCACTGGCATTAATTTCAATTATGGACTCATATTTCAGCCAAAAACAACAGTTGTCTTAAAAGGGTCTTAATGATGGATTTGTTTCTTACAAACACACAGCTTTTGTCTTCTCAAGATGTTAACTGATGGACTGGAGTGGTGTGGATTACTTGAGGATTATTGTGATGTTTTTATCAGCTGTTTGGACTCTCATTCTGACGGCACCCATTCACTGCAGAGGATCAGTTGGTGAGCAAGTGATACAATGCTACATTTCTCCAAATCTGATGAAGAAACTAACTCATCTACATCTTGGATGGCCTGAGGGTGAGGATATTTTCAGCAGATAAGATATTCCTTTAATGTCTGGAGCACAAGATGTTTGTTCCAATCCCTTTGAGTAAAAGTAGTAGTGATGCCTGCTAAGCAAACGCTGCTAATAAGGAAAGTATTACATGAATCGAAAGCAGACCGTGTGTACAATTTTCACAAAATACAGTCACAAGATTAGTCAGAAAACATCTCATTCTTTATCATCTTCCTGGAAAGGATGTCGCATCCTCTTTGGGCGCAAACATACTGTTCGACACAACCTGTCAGATGTTGAGGGGGAATCAAAAGGAAAGGGAAAGCGGGCTCAGCGCACAATGTGGTTCTGTTTAGGGGCGAGCCGCATGGGTCTCGGAGAAAGACGTCTCTGCCAAGAACATTACTCCTATCTCATTCCATTGCATTTGCTCCAAGGACGAGGGGGATCGGAAAACACGCCACAAATCATTTAGCACTAGAAGCACATGGACGTATTTTACATGACGTAGGCGTTTTAATCACGAGACGTGCTCAAACACAGCTATGCACTGATTTCTTCAATTAACTTTTATGACATTGGGAACGAACATATTTTTACCGAATCTCCCACGTTTTTGACTTACTGAGGGATAAAATGAGCACAATAAATGCAAGGGTGATGGAGGCTGTTCTTGAAATTGCTCAGGCAACAAAGGCATCTATGTTTTTTAAACCTGCTGACTCAGTTTGGCCGTTTCAAAAACGCTGTCGCTCGCATTTGGGTTGCGCTCAGCTGTTCGACCACCCAGGTGGCGCGTCAACCCTAACAGCCAATTAAAATCAGGCAAGCTAGATAGCAGTTAAGAAACTGAGTGAGAAAACAAAGCTTTGTTAACACTGGATTATTCACCCTTTAAATATGATGACGTGTTGAACCTGAATGACCTTCAGTCAGTTTTACTTTAGTTTGACTTTTTAGTCATAGCAATGTAATAAGTTTTACTTTAATTGTAAAACTCAGCTTTTTGTTGTTTTTGCATGCATGTGCTGTGGAAATAAAGTTGGTATAAACCATACCAAACTATTCAGATCGAGATAAATGACACCAAACACTAAGACAATTTGAAATGTTCGATTCAACTTTTCTCTCAAATTGTTATGTTGACAATATAAATGGTAATGGTAAATGTTTGAGTGCAAAAACACGCAAAATAAAGTCAGCATATACAAACACAATCTAAAACTTTTTCAATTCATCTTTTCACCAAGATTGTTGTGACAAAATAAACTGTAAAGAAAAATAATAATATTTTGTTTATAAAAAGCTACACAAATGCTACAGCAAAACAAAAACTTTTTACTATGCACATTTTTTTGTAGTAAAAATGCATTTCTTTTGCAGTTATGTACCATTTAAAAATATATACTACATATAACAAATTATAATAAATTATATAACAAACTTTTTTTTGCATTTTAAGTCAATCCTTTACATTTACACTGTCAAAAATATGATTATATTTAATAATATAATTGTCAACAATTGTACAACATTCTATGTTTGAACATTATATATATATATGTTTATATAGTTCATAATGTATATGCCTTTTGCAAATAGCATTGTTTTAAGTGCTATATAAAAAAAATGAAAGGTACTACAAACATTAAATACTATGGTTGTTCATGTCAGGTAAAATGTTGCTTCGTGATGGTTGTGGCTTTTATGTGTAGGCAAATCCTTCTTTTGTCATGAGTAAATCACTTAATCAGTCCACTTCATTACTACATCGATCACTGGTTACAAAGATATAGAGAGGAGAAATTTTACAAAAGATCTAAATCACATACTTAGCTTTCTCTTTCATTCACTCTTTCAGTCGTGTAAATAATGGTTGGCTGCAGTGCAGGGGGGCAGTCAGCGGGTTCAAACCCCCTCCTCTATGGTTCTTCTACCAAAGCACCTCCCCTCGACCTATCGAGGGTAATTCACTTACTTTTCTCTTTCTCACAAGGGCTACAGTGCAGTTTTCCATTCAGGGGAACATATCCCGTGACAATAACTGACTCCTCCAGGCACTGCGAGGCATCTGAGGTATTTCTGCTTCAATATCCTGATTATTTATGCATGGTTTATTCGCATCAGTTTCAACGAAGCGCTTATAATATGCACCGCGATTTTCATTTAAAATGTAGGAAAGAACGCATTTAAGGCGATCAAGAAGTTGGCTACTTTGCAAAATTTAATTTGAAGGAAAAAGTCCTTGGCGACGCAAACCGGCGTTTCTTTCCTTACTGTTTGTTGACCGGCTAACTCGTTTAAAACTCAAATAAAACTATTATTCCGGTACACGACTGCATAGAAATAAATTATAAAGATTTAAAAAAGTTATAAAGTTTAGAAACATGAAAAAAAAGCAACTTTAAGAGAGATTAAACTTTAAGTTAAACAGTTGGTTAAATACACTTTAAACGCGTTACATCTGCAAGTATCAATTGATATTCGTTCAAATAGATTAAAACGCAACAAGTACTGATTATCAGCGGAATATTGGATGCCTTAATGTAATCGCGAAATCTCTGTGTAGCGAGCGCGTTCGCCTCAGCAAACTCAACTTTTTTAGGTTTTTTTTCTTCACGAAGGAAACGCTCGCATGCTGTCTTTTTTAACGTCAAAATTAAAGTACAAGATGCGGAATTGTGTCACGGTGTCTGAGCTCATTAAGAGCGGAAAAGCGGACGATGTAATTCATAATAATACCTTGGAAAGATGATTGTTGTCATTGATGCTTTTTTTTTCTTTGTTCGCGCGCGTTTAGCACCGCCCACTTCAAAACGCCTCAAACTTTCCCTCAGATTTGCCAGAGCTGTCAAATTCAGATGAACTGTGATTTAACTAAATTTTCCATTAAACTAACAAGCTGACGCCATTTTAATGTTAAATAATATTTTTAATTAATTAATTTTGCAAATGCTTTTATCAAAGCTGCATTCATGCTTTATCATAAAATAAAAGTATCTGTGTATGTATACTATAAAAACTGCAGTTCCTTATTGGTGTTTTTTTCTGCTCACACCGACCCGCCCACTTGAAAACTCTTCAAATTTTCCTTCTCAGACCTACTATACCTGTCATCTAAGATGGTGTACTGTAATTTAACTAACTTTATTATCACAATCTTCTCATTAAACCATCTTTTTAAGCCTTTGATGTTAAACAGTATTCATTTTGCGAACACTTTTATCAAAAGCGCCTTGTAGTAAAATAAAGTTATACATTATAATAAGCAAGTCTGTGGAGACATAACCAGTTTACCTCTGTTAAAGAATGTCTTTATTAAGCAGTACGCCCACTTTGCAGAGGTTTAACACAAATATATAAGGCTGACAAGAAAACGATGTTGTTTTGCCACCCCTCTGAAGTTGAAACCCATTTCTGCCATGGTTCTAAATCTTTTGAGGCTCATTATTTACCCTAAAATCTTATTTTTAATGAGCCAGTTGAGGACAAAACCAGGAGTCCAGTCTTGGCCAAGAGTTGGTTGTTTCTACATGCTAAGACAAGTCTAAGTGGGCCTGTAAAAAGATGCAGGCTGGTGCTTAAAGAGCCACACGGTTTGCCTGGAATAATACTACACTTTATAAAAAAACTCCATCATCGACCATGGTCGATTTAATGGAAAAATTTATGAGGGGGCACATTTGTTCATATGCTCACTGTATGCGCCAAATAGGCTAAGCAGTAAAGCTATGCATTTTATCTTCTCTTTTTTTAGCCTTCAGTCTGGAGTGCACAAGCTTGAAGTTCACATCTGAAGAGCTCATTGGAAAGGAAGAGTTTTATTGCGGGTGAGACACGTTTAACGGCGCTTCAGGAGTCACACAGCAGAGACCAATGGGAGTGTGGAAGCTAGCCAAGGTGGTGCTCGGATGGGCCACGATCTGGTGGGCCGCGGTCCATTCGGCGCAGGCGCAAGGAGATGGAGACATCCAGGCCAGTCGATTCACTGGAAAACCTGAGGGGGAGGTGCAACAGAGGGTCCGTCGGAGAGGCCAGGAGTCCCTCAGGGGGTAAGAGTTTTTTTTCTTCAGTCATGTCCTGCTCCTGTTCTACGTCAGTTTCATTCTTGAAGTGGACACTCTAATGGCTTAACCATATGAGGCGGAGGGTTTAACTCAACTTTTATTACCAGACGTACAGTATATTCATTTGGGGGTTGGTCTATCTCATCTTTAAAGCTTGAATTCGAAGCTAGCATCATCTTCTTTAAATTCACTTTTTAATGCAGTAGATTTATGTTGCAACCTGCTGTGCTGTTTGGGTTAGAGCCAAACTGGGTTGAAAGCATGATTAAGAAAGCAACGTATGTGATGGAGCCAGCTGCAGAACTCTGTTGTGAAGGAATTTTAAGTACTGAAATGCCTCAGTATGTTGGTCATGTCAACAGGAGTGTCATTTCCTACTGATAACATGCACCGTTGAAAGATATTATTGTTTGGTTATCATACATTTTACGTCTATATATGTCCAAGAAGAATGCATGGTGTTTTAGGTCTCTAGTTTCTGTTGAAAGTTGAGGTAAACACACTTAAATGTATTAAAAGATGAGTGATTGCATGATGGATGTTTTTCCAATCCCTCCAGTGGCTCTTGAACTTAGTGTCTGCATTCGTCTCCACAAAGCCAAAGCTGTGTATTTTTCTAATTTTTGGGAAAACAATGGCTGTTTTGTGTCGTGCGGCCCTCATATGTTCGAAACAGTTATTCCAATCATCCGCTCATCTGTACTTGCTTATAACTCCCCTGCAAACTGCAACTGGAAATGAGGTACTCTGATTACTCAGGGGGCTCCAACAAGGGACATTTGTTTTCAAGCTGGAGGTGAGAAAGAGCATTTCACAACAGAGATATGTCTCTAATTCTTGGATCCTTATTTAATCAGGAAAGGGTTTTTGCAGTTAAGGTCTGAAACAAATCTAGCAAGGCCAAACAGACACTTTGAGTCCGTTAGGACTGTAGAGACTGAAGTTCAGAAACAAAAGCACCATTTTGTATGGTACCCCAGTAGCAGAAATGGGAACAATAGTAGTTGACCTTTATCATAATCAAAAATTAGTGAACTGAACACTTTGGCCAATTTTCCAGGTAAACTAAGGGGGAGTATCTGATCCGGTCAGTGGAGCAGAACCATGTAGCACCGAGTCAATTGACAAATGTGCCACAGTGCCTTTTTGAGAGCCTATGCTTTCCTGTCCAACAGTTCCCTTCGTCAACATAAAGACCCTTCTTACAAATGTTGCAGTCTTCAAGAAAGGTCTAATCACCACCATGCACCATTTGTAATCCTATTTAGCATAACAACGCAGTGTAAGAACAGCCCTTAAGAACACTGATTATAATGATGTTGCACGAAAAAGCACATTTGATCTACTGCTGACCAATCAAGCCAAGTTATCCCAGGTCAGACGATTTAAGAGAGCTGCAGTAGGATTTGGATCTTACTGGCTCTCCTTGCTAAGCATAATTTGGCCGTCAGATTGGAGAAGTCTGATCACATTGCATTTGGGGGCACCTTAAATGAAGGTAAAGTCTGGGAGACTGCTGTAAAAGCAATGGGCTTGGGGTGAGAATATGATGATGTGGTTCTCGATGCCAACCCTGAGGAGTTTCGCCCAGTATAAAGCCAGCAGCATGCTCAGGGTAGATGTTTTTAGAAGTCTTGCTGGCTTGGCCAGGGTTTCTCTTCATTTGCTCAACATGTCTCCGAGGCAATGTCAGCTCCACTAGACTCCAAAGATGGGCTCCAGTTCTTCCAAAATGCTTGATGTTTGCATCCCCAGAGAGACTGAGTTCTTTGTCTTGGATTTATATTCTTTTAACAGCTAGAAGTGCATGCCAGTCAAAAGGAAAACAATCCTTCTTGGATCTTGAAGAGCTTGCTACAATCCAACAACGGTTTGTTGTGAAATTGTTCTTTGCAGAAATACATTTTTAAGTTTAGGAACAAAAAAAATTGCCTGTGGATATGGAGCCAACTTAGTTTTAAGGGACCCCACAAAAAAATTGAAAAGCAGTGTTTTTTTTCTCTTTTCAGTGGGGTTTGTCATCTAACCAGTGGAAAGGAAGATGCAGATCTGATAAGTGTATCCTTATGTGTGCATAATAGCATGCCCAGAAATTCTTATCGTCTTATTCTTATCAAATGCACTCATTGTATTGCAATAAACAAAAAAAATCATAACAGCTAATTGATTTCTGTTGTTTATTCCCGATACCATCAGTCGCTCCAAAGTGTCTTGTGGACCAGCTTATGCATGCAAGCAACAACATTCCCACATGGGACTTGAAATCATATGGAGCGACCCCCCTCCTCCCTCGTTGCATTAAAAGTGTGTATAGTCTAGACAGCAGTGTGATTGGAGTTCATTAGGGTCAGGGTCTTGAAACAGGCCTAGTTGGACAAGGAAAGGCCATAGAGATCCAGAGGCTTTACACATGGGAGCTTTATAATGTTAAAACAACCGTGCCATTAGCTCATTGGCTCTGGACTTAGCAGCAATCCTGGGGGCTGGGAGCAGATGCCTCTAAATTGACCTTTAACCTCTCTAGGAGTGGTTGCCGGTGAGACGAAATTGTGCTATCTTTGTCTAACCCTCTCTCCTTCGTCCTGTTAGGTTTTTATGACCTCACCGAGAACTGGCCAGAGGTCGTCAAAGAATCCTGATTTCCTATCTCAGCCTTTTCCTGACCTCATTGGAATTCAGTTTGCGAGGGGTTCTCAAATGTCGTAAAGTTGACCTGCTTTATCTGGAGATATTTGGCAAAGAATTGCTGGCAAATCTCAAATGGCCTTTCCAGGTATTTGCCTTGTAGCAAAGAACCCGTTACCAATTTATATCTCTCTTTGAGGTGCTGGTTCGTATTTGAGATGTTGGGTAAATATTCTTCATTTAGTATTAGTAAACACACCATACTGCAAATAATACATTTAGTAGTTTGCACATGGATTGCGTGTTTGAAATGCATTTTCTGGTATTCACTGCAGATACTTCTCGGCCACCCAAAGTAGTGTTCCAGCTTAAAGAAGTGCGAACACTGAAAAGTAGGGATGCACTGAAATAAATATTCTTGGCTGAAGCCGAAACGGAATATAATGAAACATTTGGCCAAAGTTTTTCCATTTTTTCCATGTCTTTTGCCAATTTTTCTCGACAATTGCTTTTCAAAGAAAAAAATAAATTACAAAACAATTTTAAAATATTATTCAGCCATTTTTGGGACCCCCTTCTTGAATCAGGCATGTGATTGGCTAAAGACAAAAAAGATGGAAAACTGGACACTTTGAGCAGCAAATCAGCATATTAGAATGATGGCACTGAAGACTGGTGTAATTATGCTGAAAATTCAGCTTTGATCACAGAAATAAATTCGATTTTACAATATATTCACATACAAAACAGTCATTTAAAATTGTAATAATATTTCACAGTATTACTGTTTTTACTGTATTTTTTACTTTATAAATAAATCAGACTTGCTGAGCAGAAAATACTTTTAAAACATTAGAAAATACTACGGATCCCAAACTTTTAAACACTATGTGTAAATGTTATAATAAATGTATTATTAGAGCTGTTGTAATTTTTCTCTTCATTATTATTATTTACAGAACAACAGTAAAATTAGAATACTAACATTGTTGATGGATTTCTTGCTTTTTCATAGAGCTTTTATTTTGGCGGAAACCCGCAGGAAGACTTCGGTGCTTCGAATTTGGGAAGATGTTTGTCGCACATATCACACTCTCACATCCATGCCTTGTAAAAATTTATAAAAAGGTTACCAAGCAACTGACGAGTAACACTGTTTAAGTGCAGATTTTCCTCGTGCTTTGGATTTTGAACCTTGGCTAACAAGCAGATAGCGCCGCGAGCTCGTGCAGCTCTGTCAGAATACATGCAATTCATGCGTGTATTAGAAAACATAACATTCTGCAGTTTATTTAGTAAGTGTTTAAGGCCATTTCGCAATTTCAGTCATCATTCAGTAAACAGTAACAACCACCCTTCCTCTTCTCATCAAAGACATGTGATGCTGTACTAAACAGTCTCTCACTGTCGGTGCTTGTAATGATTTTTGTGTCTTTCTCGGGCAGTTAAATGCTTCTCCACTGCTGACATGTTTGCTGCATTATAAAGAGTGCGTGCCTCTCATTCTATGCTGGTTGGTATTTGATCGCGTCACCAAAAACATCATTGTTCGGTACAATTTATACAGCATTTTCACTTATTTGGCTGAACACCGAAAGAGCTTTTTTTTTTGTTGCTATTTTCGGCCAAATAATTTCAGTTGCCGAACATTCGGTGCATCCCTACTGAAAAGCATAGGATATAAGAAAGAAGAGAACGGTTTGCGTCCAGGCATAACCTTCTTGGCATCATTGTGCATGAGTTTCAGACCTATTTTTTCAGGTTCCAGTTGAGAAATAAGACTCTATGGTTCCACATTGCTAATAATTCATCATCATCTGGCCTAATTTCCGCTGCTGCTTTTGTTTTCCGCGGCCCACCTCCCAAACCCCCAAACTTTTCACTTCCACTTGTTTTCTTTACCTCCCACTGATTCTTGCCCTTTCCCCAGCATTTTCCGTTTTCATGTTCCAACATCTAGCCCTCCATCGGCCTCTACACTTTCTGGCCCTCCACATCTCTCTTGGTTTCTGCTGTTAGCAGTTGTGTCGTCTGGCAATGCGGTTTGAAATCCATCAAAAGATTCAAACTACAGCTGGTCGTCCCCAGGTGACTGACATTTGTAAACATCTTGACTTGTAGAGGAAAGGAATTTATGTGTGTGTGTGTAGAAAGACAGATGTACCTTGTGTTTTTTTAAAGGTCCATTTACAGCAGGCTTAACTTGGTGCTGATAGAAATAAAACTGTTTTCACAGTGAGGGTCCAGGTTTGATGGAGATCCAAAGGGCTTGTTGGAAAGAAACTGTCAAAATGTCACATTCTGAGGGCGATTTGCCTCCAAGCTGTCAGTTACTAGTTGGTCGTCTTGGATTAAGTCACTAAACAGAGAGTCCCAAAACATGGTGCTGGGTTTGTTAACACTTAAGCAGAGAAATACTGAACTTCCGGTTTGGTCCTGTCATTAATCACATATATCATGACTAAACAGACACTTTTCTTTGGAACCAACTCTTGGTGAGAAAGTTGCCAAAAAACAGCTCATGGATGAGCGCATTTGGGAACGTAAGAGTAGCTTTAGTAAATAATTCTGTCTCAGGAAGTTTGGTTATGGTCCTACTCAAAACAAACTCTTTTCATGTAATTTCCCTGGAAAGTCCTTTGGGGCCGTTGTATGGATTGAGCCATATTTATTGCAAAAGGGTCAAGAGGTCTTTGAGACTGTGGATATTTCATTCTGTTGTATGTTTCTGAGAAACGTTCAGGAATAATATTTGGTTTCTGTAATTTAATGGACTGGTTTTCATTGTTTCAGGCCCAACGTATGTGGTTCCCGCTTCCACTCCTATTGTTGTCCAGGGTGGAAAACGCTTCCCGGTGGGAACCAGTGTATAGTTCGTAAGTATCTGCAATATTTCTTTTTAAAGTTGCATACTGAAGATGCCACTTACCCACAGTACACTTAACCACAAAGTTAGCATTTAGCCGTAGGCTAACTCTGGTTAAGGTTCGTGCACAGGGGTACATCGGGGGAAATCAGCAACTCACCAGTTCATGAATTGCTCTTTTCTGGGGTTTGACCCCAAGACCTTTAACCACAACACAACCTCCAAAAGATAAAGGCTTGGACCTAAGACCCAAGCTATGTTCAGAACCTGATACTAGCATACTGCACAGTAGGGCTTGGTAAAAAAATATTGATTTCTCAATTTTAGTTGATTCCCATTTTTACAAAAAGATATCAGTTCCTAAATCCCAAGAATCGGTTAGTGTAGCCTGTTTTCGTTTAATGAATGCATAATTGTAGCACGCCTTCCACCCAATAAATCGCAATAAGCATTGTGCTTTGTTACGTTTGATATGAAACAAAGTCTCAGATTTCAAATTCTGTTCATTTTATTACAATATTCAAAAAATAAATATGTTTTTTTGCGCTGTTTATTGTGAAGTGACAGATCGCTGTAGCGCCTCAGTTCAAAAGAAGTGGCAGCACAAAGCGCATGTTAACTGATCATCTCCTCTGCTTTAATAGCAGTTTCAGCACAAAATAAACATGAATAAACATCTGCAGGTATATTAAAAGAAAGAGTCAAACTTACCGAATTCCGTATCCTGTCTCATGTAATCGCTCAATCAGTGTTTTAACCACGGAAAGATGTCAGTATAACAGCTTGTAAACAATGTCACGTAACGTCACATTTACCACAGAAAAAAAACGTATTTGGTGACTCGTTAGTCAGCTAGAAAAATAAACTCTAAAGAGGAGCATTTTGCTAAATATATATGCACCATATAACATTCATTATAATTTTTACTCTTCTTCAAATTTTAATTTATGTTTGAATACATCTGTCAAGTTTTTATGACAGCCACCTTTCAAAAAACAAATTGGAGTAGAAATATAAATAGTCTATCTAATTTAAAGTTAAGTAATATTATAAAAACTTAGTTGAGTGTTTGCATACAAATTAGCTAATTTTAACCTTCAATATTATAATAATGTAGTACCAACTGTATTTTTTATTTAAATTTTTTTCATTGAGAAAATTTGCCATGTTCTGTACCTGATATACAGTATATCCAAAATAATCAACATTGAATCGAATCGAAATCGAATCGCAAGCTTGTGAAAAATAATCGATTCGAATCGTGAAATTGTGTCAAAACCCAGCACTACTGCACAATATGTTTGTGCAAAGAGTACGCAGTGTGCAACAAGTAATATGCCACATGATCTCACTACACTGCATGCTTTTGCACTCATGCAAATGTTCTGTCCAAAAACTACATATAGTTAATTATTCCTGTGTACTATCTACCTGTTTATATGCTAACAGATCAAAATGCCTTTGCTGATCACTTATCATGAATATTTGTCTCTCCAGCGATCTGTAGGAACTCGTGTGGGGACGGCTTTTGCTCGAGGCCCAACATGTGTACCTGCTCCAGTGGTCATCTTGCCCCTAGCTGTGGTGCGGCCGCCGGTGAGTTCAGTCATTTCGGTCTCATTTTGTGTCAAAAAAGCGCCCTGGGCTGTATGAAAAACACATTTTGACTAGTTTCTTTCTGGTTTTTGCCCATTTTGGTGATTTCATTCATAGGCATATTTTAGAAAAAGAGGAACTGGATATGAAATTACTTCTTGCATTGTTTGGAGCATGTGCGCTAACCACTAGGGCACAGCTTTGACTGTAGATGTGTTTTTTTTTAAATGATTCTCTCTACCCTGATTGCTTTCTTTTTGGTTGAAGGGCTTGTCATAATTTCAAACTTTTCCTTGACATTTCCAGCGATTTATTAGGTTGAGAGTTGAAATTGAGCAGAGATATGGCCAGCTGGAAATGCTGTGAAATCGCTCTGACAATGTACAGCGTTTCATCCTTTGACTCATTAGCTAAGCTAGGAGTGTTTTCTGTTGAGATATGTTAAATTTGAGAACATACGTCCGCCGGTGAAACCTTGCACCGAGCCTTTTTTATGACTTAGAAAAGCGTGCTTGATTTTGTTTAGATGGCGCTGGGAAAAGTAATGACTGTCGTTGTTCCCTGGATGAGGTGTTTAGCATTAGCACAGGTTTCTCTTACTGCACTTGCTCTCTGCCAATGGCGTCCAGCCGTTTCTCAGCGAATGCCCGGAATATGTGGTCATAGACAAATAAACCCAAATGCACCAAACCATAGGGTTCGGTCTCGTAAGCTGTAAAACCAGAGTCAATTTATTCGGCAATGAGAAATTGACCATCTAATTCGGCTGCCAGTCCTCTTGACTGTTTGAAAGCAAATGCTAAACATACGCTTGTACTCTGTTTTGGCAGCCTTATGGGATTTGCGAGATCGGTGATGCTGTCATTACGCCTACCCGACCGCGTACCGTCTGCAGTGGTTGGGAGCGGCCACATTTATGAGTCAGCTATGAATCTGCAATTACTCCATAAATAACAAGCCGCCACACGGATGTTAGCCGTAGCCATTAGCGTCCAAATACCGCAGCTGTGCTCCAGATACTGTAACGCTAACCTCTTCCTCTTCATCACTAATGTCTGATTAACATACATCTGAATTTTTTATGTTAGGCCATCAGCAGTGTTATTTTAGTATCATTAATATACTAGCTTTCAAAATAAATGTAAAAACAGTAAATAATGTCATTTTTAAGAGTGCGAGATAAAAAGTAAAATCAGTAACTTTTTTTTTTTTTTCGTTTCGTTTTTTTCGTTTTTATTATTATCTTATCCAATTTAGATAAACTTTTAGTAATTTTGTTGTTTTAGTCATTTTATTGTTTTTTGTTAACCCATTGCACGTGTTAACACTAGCTAACTACAATAGTTAATGAAAAATACTAATTTTAGTTCAAGTTTCATTGCAACATTTATTAATACATTATTAAAGTAAAAAGTAAAAAATATTTTTAATGGAACTGAGCTGACATGAACTAACAATAAATAGTTGTATTTTTATTAATTAATGTTACCAAAGATGAATGAATTCTGTAAAAAATGTATTGCTCATTAATTGTTAGTTAATGTACTTAATGTTAACTAATAAGACATTATTGCAATGTGTTACCAATATTAATAGTGCTATATTAGTGCTTCAGCTTAAACTAAATAAAAGTGAGATATGTTGCCTTGGAGCTAAATTAAATATAAAAAAGTTTTGTTTTAGATATTTTAGTATTTCAATTTTTTTAAAAATTGAAATTAGAAATGTTGCAATGGCAACTAACTAAAATAAGTTTAATTTTTGTTGTAGTTATTTTAGTACTTAAACTAAACGAAAATCCGAAATGTTGCCTTAGCAAATAACTAAAATAAAAACAAGTTTAAGTTTTGTTTTAGTAATTTTAGTACTTCAACTTAAAATAAACAAAAATGATAAATGTTTCTAATTTTAAACTAACTGATATAAAACGTTTAAAGAGTTATTTTAGTTCTTAAACTTAACAAAAATTAGAAGTGCTTTTATTTCAGTTAGCTTAAAGTTAAAAAGTTTAAGTTTTGTTGTGTTTGTTTTAGTTTAAACTTAACGAAAATCTTAAATGGTACCTTGGCAACTAACTGAAATAAAATGTGTAATTTTTG
>NW_015505961.1:135289-187694 GCF_001515645.1 Sinocyclocheilus grahami
CTGCAATTACTCCATAAATAACAAGCCGCCACACGGATGTTAGCCATAGCCATTAGCGTCCAAATACCGCAGCTGTGCTCCAGATACTGTAACGCTAACCTCTTCCTCTTCATCACTAATGTCTGATTACCATACATCTGAATTTTTTATGTTAGGCCATCAGCAGTGTTATTTTAGTATCATTAATATACTATTAAAGTAACTAGTTTTTTTTTTTCGTTTCGTTTTTTTCGTTTTTATTTTTATCTTATCCAATTTAGATAAACTTTTAGTAATTTTGTTGTTTTAGTAATTTTATTGTTTTTTGTTAACCCATTGCACTTGTTAACAATAGCTAACTACAATAGTTAATGAAAAATACTAATTTTAGTTCAAGTTTCATTGCAACATTTATTAATACATTATTAAAGTAAAAAGTAAAAAATATTTTTAATGGAACTGAGCTGACATGAACTAACAATAAATAGTTGTATTTTTATTAATTAATGTTACCAAAGATGAATGAATTCTGTAAAAAATGTATTGCTCATTAATTGTTAGTTAATGTACTTAATGTTAACTAATAAGACCTTATTGCAATGTGTTACCAATATTAATAGTGCTATATTAGTGCTTCAGCTTAAACTAAATAAAAGTGAGATATGTTGCCTTGGAGCTAAATTAAATATAAAAAAGTTTTGTTTTAGATATTTTAGTATTTCAATTTTTAAAAAAATTGAAATTAGAAATGTTGCAATGGCAACTAACTAAAATTAGTTTAATTTTTGTTGTAGTTATTTTAGTACTTAAACTAAACGAAAATCCGAAATGTTGCCTTAGCAAATAACTAAAATAAAAACAAGTTTAAGTTTTGTTTTAGTAATTTTAGAACTTCAACTTAAAATAAACAAAAATGATAAATGTTTCTAATTTTAAACTAACTGATATAAAACGTTTAAAGAGTTATTTTAGTTCTTAAACTTAACAAAAATTAGAAGTGCTTTTATTTCAGTTAGCTTAAAGTTAAAAAGTTTAAGTTTTGTTGTGTTTGTTTTAGTTTAAACTTAACGGAAATCTGAAATGGTACCTTGGCAACTAACTGAAATAAAATGTGTAATTTTTGTTGTGGTTATTTTAGTACTTAAACTAAGCAAAAATGAGAAATGTAGCCTAGGCAAATAACTAAAATAAAAATAAGTTTCAAGTTGTTTTAGGTATTTTAGTACTTCAACTTAAAATAAACAAAATGAGAAATGTTTTGAAATGAAACATTTAAGTTTTGTTTTAGTTATTTTAATTCTTAAACTTAACTAAATAAAATATGTTTATATTTTACATTATATTTAATTCATTTCAGTTAACGTTTATTGTATTTCAAGTAATGAAAATGTTACTTAATAGTTTTAGTTTTAATAACCGTCTTTTTTCTGCCATATGTACATTAACTGACAGTCACCACTGATAAGCTACTACTAAATATATTGTAGAAACTTAATTTTCTGTAAAGCTGCTTTGCAACGATTTGTATCGAGAAAAGCGCTATACAAATAAACTTGAATTTAATTTAATTTAATTAATAACCCAAAAACCCTGGCCGACAGCTCTTAAATCGGATCTCTGGATTTATAATAGAAAGTAGAACAAGAACTAGCGCTCGCTGCTATACTTTAGGGCCTTTCGCACCACGGGAACCTTTTCATAGTACCAGAACTAATTGTGGAACTACCAACGATTTGTATCGTGAAAAGCGCTATACAAATAAACTTGAATTTAATTTAATTGAATTAATAACCCAAAAACCCTGGCCGACAGCTCTTAAATCGGATCTCTGGATTTATAATAGAAAGTAGAAAAAGAACTAGCGCTCGCTGCTATACTTTAGGGCCTTTCGCACCACGGGAACCTTTTCATAGTACCAGAACTAATTGTGGAACTACCTACTTTTTTGGCGTTTTCGCACCTCCGGAACTGGGTGCGATTTTAGTACCGGACTGCCTTTTTCGAGAACCAAATTAGCTCCTACTCCGGAGCAGGGTCTAACCAGCACAACTGGTACTATCCGTGACGTAAGTAGACACTGATTGGCCAAACGCGTATGAAAACGCCCTCACCCGCCATGATTTAAAACACTGTGTAAACATACTGTAAACGTTGTCAACTTATTTCGCAAGTATGGAGAACAGCGATAGATGGACGGATGCTGAAGTGCAGGCACTTGTAGCAAATGTAGCACTGCCAGTTATCGTTGGATATTCTTAGTCCTCCTTTCCGTTCTTTCAATCGCTTTACATATACGTCGACTTTGCATGTCCATCATTGTGAAACCCGTGAGACACAACAAACACACAGCTCAGATCACAGCGTCCTCCATCCTCCTGTTGTTAACGTTGTTCTTCTTTGTTTCTGTTGTTGAACGCCGCGCACAAATGACGACACTGTCGACCGGCTTACGTCACTTCTTAGTAGACAGTCTCGGTGCGAATGCTAACCTTTAAATAGTACTGGGAAATAGTTCGCGCAAAATCGTCCCAGTACTTTAGTACTGTACATTTAGTTCTGGAACTAAAGCGGTGCGAAAGGCCCTTTTGAGAAGCTATTCATTTTCATCTTGAACCCCATGATGTCTCATTGGTGAATCTGACGTTGACAGGCCACGGATCTCCACGCCACGAGAAAGAAACGACCATAAAGGACCTCTGTTTCTCAGCCTCGCTCATGTTTCCTGCCGTCAACGTAGCTTGTAAAAAAGTGACAGATGTGACTGCTGTAGACAGAGGTGCATTGTGGGGTGGCAGGCCTCGGGGAGCCCCGTTTTGAGCGTGTGCGTCTCAGCACGTGCAGCTCACTTAGCATGGGTCAGCGAGCGAACCACCTGTAGGGGGCCATCAGCAGGTCTAGCCAATGAAGTCATTTCCTGCGCTTTAGGAAAACATGGCCCATCATGCTCAAACATTTACAGGCCTTGCTGTTGAAAGCATGCCATCATCGAAAAAAACAAAAAGCACTCACGTTTGATCTCCATCCAGCAGCATTTTTCATGTGAAATCAGACAAAAACAGGCAAATTTTTCAAAAAAAAACCTTTTCATCCTTTACCCTCTGTTTTAGTTTATTCTTTTTTAAGTTTCTTTAAAAGGATTAGATCATGGCAGGCGAAGATAAAAAGAATAAATGAGGAACTGTTAAATTTTTTTTTTTTTTGGGGTAAGTAGTAGCTTTAATTTTATTTTGGTGGGAGCGTTGACAGGCCACGGATCTCCACGCCACGAGAAAGAAACGACCATAAAGGACCTCTGTTTCTCAGCCTCGCTCATGTTTCCTGCCGTCAACGTAGCTTGTAAAAAAGTGACAGATGTGACTGCTGTAGACAGAGGTGCATTGTGGGGTGGCAGGCCTCGGGGAGCCCCGTTTTGAGCGTGTGCGTCTCAGCACGTGCAGCTCACTTAGCATGGGTCAGCGAGCGAACCACCTGTAGGGGGCCATCAGCAGGTCTAGCCAATGAAGTCATTTCCTGCGCTTTAGGAAAACATGGCCCATCATGCTCAAACATTTACAGGCCTTGCTGTTGAAAGCATGCCATCGTCGAAAAAAACAAAAAGCACTCACGTTTGATCTCCATCCAGCAGCATTTTTCATGTGAAATCAGACAAAAACAGGCAAATTTTTCAAAAAAAACCCTTTTCATCCTTTACCCTCTGTTTTATTCTTTTTTAAGTTTCTTTAAAAGGATTAGATCATGGCAGGCGAAGATAAAAGGAATAAATGAGGAACTGTTAAATTTTTTTTTTGTCAGGGATAAGTAGTAGCTTGAATTATATTTGGGCTGAAGCGTAACGGCACGATGCCTTTGTTTAGACAGAATGAAAGAGTTTGGAGACAGCAACGTTTTGATGCAACCGATGGGGAACATCAATCTTTTTAAAAACTCGGTGCGAGAGTCCCATCAGAGATGATTCGTTGTGCTTATGTCATGCAATTTTATATCGCCATAGTTTCATATACAAACCCTATTGAACTCTATTGAAAGTTTTGCTAAATGATTCGTTCTGCGGCAAGAGAATTTCCATTTCGTGAAAATTGCTGGAAAATAAATCTACGTGTCCAAAAAAACGTCTGGTAGAAAATCAGGATGAAAATAGGCTTTTGTTGGCCAAGTTACCAGTAATTTGAATTGGCGGTCGCTGATATTGGAAAGACAATAAATATGTAAAACAATTAAGGGTCTTTCTCAATATATACTGTAAGTATGATTAAGTTAAATAAATAGTGGGAGGCAGATACAGTAAACTGAAATATACACAAGTGTAACATACATACAGTTATATATATGTACAGTTGAAGAATGTTCAAAATATGTTCTCTGAAAAAAGATCTTAATAAATAGGCTGTGTGATATAGCTAAGAAAGGTTTTTGGAGCTTTTCTGTATTTTACATATTTCTACATCTATGCAGGAATCTTCATTTCCATTAAACAATGTAACAATTTAATACAAGAACTATAAACTGGTAAAAATCGAGTGTACAAATGTTTCACACACTGCTTTGCAAATGCCACATGGAAACTTTCGTGAACATTTTTTTATCGGTTTTGAATCGATTTCATTACATTTATATATTTACACAGATGTAAATATATGTATACAGACACTTTCACTTTTTTTTTTGAATGATTATTTTTCGAAATTGCAAATAAAGATTATTAGATCCTTTTTCTGTTTTTTATACTTTAAATTTTCATGTTTAATACAGTGTATTACTTGCTATTTCTTTGTAATTCTGTGATATTTACTTGCAATTTCTGAGTGTTTAAAACTAAATCCCACAGCAGTCTTTTTAGTGCAGTTCATCACAGTGGCAACAATATTCATAGTGTACAATGCCACGTTTTTTAGAAAGCAGTTTGAACTGATTCCTGGAAATTAATCAAAGATTTTTTTTCTAGTATAAGATTTTATCTAATAATTTATCTATTTTTTGGGTTATTCCCAAATAACAGGGTTACTTTTAGCTGCATGCATGGTTCATTGTTATACTGAGCACAATTGAGCACTCTAGACGAATTCTAATCACCTCTCTTGTCTCTGTACAGTCCAGTCCTGCAGCGTCAGATGCATGAATGGAGGGGTCTGTAATGAAGATGCCTGCTCGTGTCAGAAGGGCTACACAGGAAGTCACTGTGGACAGCGTAAGTGAATCTTTCTTTTCAGAACGTCCAGACATCAGCACATACCTGTCCAGACACAGACAACAATAGATGATTTCACAAGAGTTTGGCTTACAGACACAAATGATTTCAGATTGCATTCAAACCCAACTATATATTTATCTAAATGTTTTATTTATGTCTTATGTCATTTATTTTTTTTTGTATTTTATTAAATTTTTTATTTACTAATCTTAAGACCTTTTAATGAAAATCAAGAACTTTCCAAACATTCCAAAGAACCATATAGCAACTCAAGAACTCTATATGTATTTTTTTCTAATTGTAAGATAAAATGTAATAAAACAGATTCTTTCATTTCACCAATTTTGCTTTATGTAGCTGTGTGTGAGAGCGGATGTCAAAATGGCGGGCGTTGTATTGGACCCAACAGATGTGCTTGTGTCTACGGTTTTACTGGGCCGCAGTGCGAGAGAGGTAAGCCATTGCTATGCTTCCAAAGTTCATATTTTCTCAAGTCTTAATTGTGTTGACGTCTGTGAAGATGTGCGGTTTGTTTACCGTCTCAGGCCTGCTTCAAGAATGTGGTAACACTGTGTCAATGTGACCCAGAAATGCTCCGATGGTAATTTACAGTACTTTAGTTTTGAGGCGGTGCGCTTCCCCTTCACTGTGGCTAGTGTGAAATTAATGCTACAGTTTACATTGTGGCCACATCTCTCAGAGCAGGAACAATGCGGTAATCTGGGGCGAAAAAAGGACGAAAGCCTCCCTCACGTGTGCACGAGACGTTCTATCAGAGGTGAAATCCTTGGCTGGAGTTATGAGAAAATGACATACTGAAAGGACCGTAAAGGCAGTTCCCATCAGGCCGTGTGAATTGTGGGAGAGAAGCGCCCCAGGCACACTAGACCGAATACCTAAGCCATTTTTCGGTACCCCACCCTCCTGCGTCTGGTTCTCTGTTTGACCCCACCCCTTCACGAAGCCCCTTGTGCAATCGTAGGCCGGTTCCCTTTGAAAACCCAACACAGGGAGGTGGAAAATTTTGGGAGACATCTGGCAGTAGATAAAGTAGGGTGGAAATGACAAGGGAACATTTCTGTGGAGACTTTTCTGACAAGAAAGGGTGGTGGTGGGGGGTGTTCTCCAAGAAATGGAGACCCCAGCTGTGTATACACAGCCAAGCCTGAACTAGTACAAACAATCTCTTCACACTGAGAGCACCGTCCACGGGACACCTTCCTCCTTTCTGGGCCACCCGACCAGATCCATTCAGTCCAGACTCTCGTCTCCGAAACTCCCCAGACACACCCTCAAGGTCCTTGCTTGTAGGTTGTAAAAACGTCAATCTAAGCAATTAGTCATTTCACAGAGCAGAAATAGACTCTTTATTTAGCCAGTCTCAGGCACACCTGTTTATCATCAAGCGACTGGATTTCACACAGTTGATGAATTTCCAAAAGATGATGCAGGCCTGATGTCAGTTTCTCTATTTGGTTCTTCCCAAAAAAGTCAGCACCGTCTTCCAAGAAAGAGGTAGTAACAAAGAAATTGAATCCTGAAAAGACTGAAGCACAATAGCTGGCTTGCGTTTTTAGAAAGTCAGTCGTCTGCAGAAGAGTTCAGCGAACATAATGCAAGCTCAGCTGTGAGTCGGCACGGTTTATAGAGGGAGTTAAGCGAGTTAACGGTAAGAATGGTGTTAGGCCCATCTAATTCGTTTTCCTTTTAGCCACGTGTGATCTGCGTTATCGCTTACCGTGGCCCACACTGAAGAAAGCTATGCGTAATATTCATTCGCAGTTGAGGGTTGACTTTGCTCAGGGTCATGGGTCACTAGTCCATTTTAGTTTGATCAATTACCACTGTTTTGGCACAGATGCCATTGGTTTTTTCTATGTGGTGCATTGGATTCTAGAGGAAAAGGGTTTTCCGAGCAATGAAATGTGACTAATCCTCCTGTAACCACAAGAGAATGAATGAAAAGGACCGAGTGTCACTAGACTGACTCATTTGGGAGTCATAAAACTGTTGTAACCTTGGCTTGTTGGATGTGTACAACAGAGATAAGATGCGAAGAGATTGCCTGTCTTAATTAGCCGTACTGTAAATCACAGAGCAGTAAAAGAGTTTGTTGGTCTGTCCGAAAAACTTCAAAGTCTTTCACAGGAACGCTTGACCGTCTAATGTTTTCTTTCTACCCACCCTTTTTTTCTTCAGACCTACGTGAATGAACTTCTGCTTCTCCCCAAGTGAAAAAAACTAATTTCTTATCTTGGTGTGTACTCTGATTAAACCGAAATAGGTCACAACAAAGCAAGAGACTATTCCCAGTCGTTGACTCTTAAGCACGTTTTTGGCTGCGCTTGAGGTTTCAACATGCAGTTGGGTCCCCACGGCTTGACGTTCCAGACTAGATTAACTTCCCTCTGACTGATTTTTCATTTCTTAGAAGGTCTTTCATGACAGTCTACTCCATTTCAGTCCATTAGCTCTGAGGATGATAAAAACAGGCCAAGCCATTGGAGTGTGAAGAAAGCTGGAATTCCTCCTGCCAAATTATGCTGCCACTCAGTCTTTGGACAAGGGTGAATGTCACATATCAGTGATCTTCTGAGGCATCGTTTTTCCCCATCTTGCCTCATGATTCATGATAATGTACGCTGCTGAATAGTTGGCAGATGTCACTGGCAGGGAAACACTGTGGTGACTAAACGGAAAGTAGAGGTGAGTGAGCGTTTGGCAGGATAGGGTGTAGGTGAATGGTTTTGATCTGACAAGCCACTCGAATTGTAATCAAGGCGAAATTACTTCCGAATGTTGTCTGCATCACAGACACATCCCCCCTTCTCCGGAATATGAGTCTGCTTGCTTTTGGGAAGCAAGGTCTGCGCTTCCGGCTTCCGAATGATGTTGGCAGGAGCCTTTAGACTCCCTGGCTCCAGTTTCATTGTAGATCAAAGGGTTGTTAGACAGACCTGAGCAGCTTCAAGGATGTTCTTATGGCAGACATTTCTCAGTACCTTCTACATTATTATCCTTCACTGCAAAGCAACTTGTGACGTCCATGCAGTCCTCTGTGTTGGTATTGTAAAACTACTTACATGTCCAAAAAAAGTTGACCAGGGGTCTGCAAACTTGGTCCTGTAGGGCTGGTGTTCTGCAGAGTTTAGCTCCAAATTGCTTCAACACACCTGCCTGGAAGTTCTAGCATGCCTAGTAAGAACCTAGGATTGGGTATCGTTTGAAATGTATCAATTCCAATTCTGATTTCGATTCTGCTTATCGACTCTGATTCTTTTCGATTCCCAGTTTCAGTTCAAATGTGATTAAAGAATGATATCAAGCATATCTATTCTGTATCTCTTTTTGCAAAACATTTAGTTGTAGCTAAATAGCATGAACAAAAATTAGCAGGCTACATGAAAACTGGACTCGTTTAAGAGCTGTTTGTGTGCAAAATAGAGCTGCATGATTCTGGATAAATTGAGGGTTTTTTTATGGAGATTGTGGTTTTCTTATGATTCTGAAGAAAAAACAGACAACTAAACAAAATCACATGTAATTTATGAATGAATGATTCAATGACTAATTCAAGATTTACTTGTTTCATTACTGGATGAATCAGCATTTTTGAACGAATCTCTTGAATGATTCAAAGACAAATACATTTTAACAGCCCATTTTCGCCACCTACTTGTGTTTTTTTTTATGGAGATTGTGGTTTTCTTATGATTCTGAAGAAAAAACACAACTAAACAAAATCACATGTAATTTATGAATGAATGATTCAATGACTAATTCAAGATTTACTTGTTTCATTACTGGATGAATCAGCATTTTTGAACGAATCTCTTGAATGATTCAAAGACAAATACATTTTAACAGCCCATTTTCGCCACCTACTTGTGTAACATTGTAATTGATAAATCTTTATTTAAAGTGTCAAATTACTTTTAAAAGGTTATTTACTCTTATTTTAATCGCTATTTAAATGTTCAAATCACACTGATGTGATCGTACGCTGCACGGACGAACCAAATGATCACAACGTTGTGATCGCACACGTCAAAAGGTTGAGGAATGAAACAGATGAATCATTGTAATTTAGGAATAGAATCATGGTGTTTGTATTGTGTTTGTGATCTTTAATGATCTGTTAAATTAAAGTGCTTTGTAATGTTGGTGGTGACATCTCTCTTGCTTAGCTTGTTTAGCTTATCACAAATATTATACTTAGCTTTTTCGGCTTCTGATCGCAAGTGTAGCCAAACTTTGGAGCTCTTAGATTAGTGAGCAAGGTCCTGGCAGATCGCCAGTTTGGGTCCTCCCAGATGAAAGAAAAAAGCGCACACAGAAATCGATTGGTGGAATCGAAATTTTAATTTTACAGCAAGTATCCAATTTCTGACCTCAAGTATCCGATTCTGGAATTGGAATCGATGTTCGATTCCCAACCCTAGCTACCTCAAAGTAGAGGTCGCAAGGTTGTTTTTGCTTATAGACACTCTATTTTTTTGCACTGAATTTGTTTGCTCCCAACAGGGGAAATGACCAAATCCATAAATTAAGAAGATCTTGACTTTATAGATATGCCCCAGAACAGTTTGGGTCCTCCCAGATGAAAGAAAAAAGCGCACACAGGAATCGATTGGTGGAATCGAAATTTTAATTTTACAGCAAGTATCCAATTTCTGACCTCAAGTATCCGATTCTGGAATTGGAATCGACGTTCGATTCCCAACCCTAGCTACCTCAAAGTAGAGGTCGCAAGGTTGTTTTTGCTTATAGACACTCTATTTTTTTGCACTGAATTTGTTTGCTCCCAACAGGGGAAATGACCAAATCCATAAATTAAGAAGATCTTGACTTTATAGATATGCCCCAGAAGGCTTTACCCATATGCATATCATCACTCACCGTAAGAGTCAAAGCAGCAATATAGAGAGGCTGATGAATTGGAATACTGGATATGCACGGACACATCTGGGCCTTAGCTTGTCCCATCGTAGTCCTGACCAGGCACAATTAATCAATCCCAGATGTGCATAGGATGCTCACAGTGGGTTGCCTCAACTTGGAGAGGACCTGCATTCCTGGACTCAAATTGTCCAGGAAGAACGGCCAGGTCAGGGGAGTGCATGAGGGACAAGGAGAAGGGACAGCAAGGGGATTTGAAGGCACGTGAAGGGGAAATCTTCATAGTCCTTCTTCCCTTTTTGTCTTCTCCTCTTGACCTACTTTCTTAGTGCCATTTCCCTCCCTCTTGGGTATGGATATATGATTTAGCTTTTGTTTTGCATGCAATATTATGAAGGATATGGAAAGATTTGTTAATTTCTTTGAGGAACGACCAGGATCAGGATCTCATTCACATCCCGCCAGAGTAAACCGACTCTCACAGAATACCCCAAACAAATGCAGGATCTCGTTCAATTATGTTTTCAAAACAACACTAGCAAAGACTTGGAGGATGCAATACCGCACAGCCGGGCATTTGTTTGAGTTCTTTTAAACAGAAATGACTGCATCCTGAAATGGTCAGTTTATTTCAGTGTCGAATTGGTTTGTTTGATGCTCAAAACATCGTTAATGTGATTACTGTAAGTCGTCTCAATTGGCAGCCAGCACAAAGGAAGTCACTTGGCCGAATCTCCAACAGTCAAAACAGTGCAAGTACCACTATCCCACATTTCGACCTCAGCCAAAAACAAGATTGTTTGTCATGGAAATTGCCATTATTGATGCAACCCAGCAATTTCTTAGCGATTATCTGGTTATCCTATTAGAAGACCGTGAAAGAGAATTCCTGTCAGAGCATTCCCAGACCGACCTCCAGCTTGGGAAACAGCTGCGTGATGGAGAAGATGCATATGCTTATTTCTTTATCCATGAATGTGATTTCTTGTGGTCATAATTTCTTGGTTGCATGTCATGTTTGTTAGCGCTTTTTTTCATGGGTTTTTTCAGCCCATGTTGGCTTGGTGGTCTTGGCTGGTTTATCCTAGTTTAGCAATTGGCCAGCTAGTCAAATAAATGCCACGAAACCAGACTAACCTGACCAGTGAAAACCAGCATAGTGGCCAGCGAAGCCCAGCACACCACCTTAGGCCAGTTTAAGCTGTTTTCATGGTTTTGAGATGGTATTGTTCCCTATGAAAGGCTTTTTCACTATTGTAGCCAGAGCTGGGTAGTAACTGATTACATGTAATCTGGATTACGTAATCAGATTCCAAAAATTAAATACTTGCAATTAGATTAAATTACATTTCAAAATACTTATCAGACTACAGTAACTTTTTGATCCATTTTTATTTGAATTATTACTCAGTATGTTATTTAACCATTTATTTGTATCTCTTTGGAACAAATCCACATTATGTCTTATTTACATGTAATGCAGGGATTCCCAAACTTTTTTTTATCATCTTTCACCCAATATATTTACTTGAAGTACCACTGAGATTCAAAAGTAAATATTTTAATTATTAAGTATCACATTTGCATGTTCATGGTTCTCTGACGTTGATTAATGGTCACATGACATGCAGGTAAACAACTGAAACATTCCCATTTTTTAGTAAGAGTTGCATTTTGATTGATGTCATTTTAGAATTATTTAATTTTACATTATTATGATTTAATAAATTTTTAGATTTTCATTAAACTCACAAACCACCTATAGTTCCTTTATAAACCGCGTTTTGGGAAACCTTGAAACAATATATTGTTTAATGCACTTCGTGCTGTAGGGATTCCCAAACTTTTTTTTATCATCTTTCACCCAATATATTTACTTGAAGTACCACTGAGATTCAAAAGTAAATATTTTAATTATTAAGTATCACATTTGCATGTTCATGGTTCTCTGACATTGATTAATGTTCACATGACATGCAGGTAAACAACTGAAACATTCCCATTTTTTAGTAAGAGTTGCATTTTGATTGATGTCATTTTAGAATTATTTAATTTTACATTATTATGATTTAATAAATTTTTAGATTTTCATTAAACTCACAAACCACCTATAGTTCCTTTATAAACCGCGTTTTGGGAAACCTTGAAACAATATATTGTTTAATGCACTTCGTGCTGTTAATTACAACGAATGGAATATATTTGCATTTTTATATCAATATGGTACAAGATTATCCTATTTAAATCAATGTGATAAACGAGTTAGGTCAAAAGTATTCTAAAAGTAATCCAAAAGTAGTCTGATTATATTACCTAAAATGTGTAATGCAATGGATTACGTTACTAAATACAATTAAATTAATGAAATTTGGAATCAGTTATGGACTACAATTTGTAAGTAAACTACCCAGCTCTGGTATCCCAATAGTTTATTCACATACTTATCGACCTCTCTAACACTCTTCATCTCTCCTATAATCAGACTACAGGACTGGGCCATGCTTCACACAAGTCAACAACCAGATGTGCCAAGGTCAGCTGAGCGGCATCGTTTGCACCAAGACGTTGTGTTGCGCCACCATCGGGCGAGCGTGGGGTCACCCATGCGAGATGTGCCCTGCCCAACCCCACCCTTGCCGAAGAGGTTTCATCCCCAACATCCGCACCGGTGCTTGCCAAGGTAAGAATGAGTGTCTGGCGTCTGAACAAACAGTTCTTTCCTTCTCAGCGTCTGGCGAATTCTTGCCCTAATAACCAGCCTGACGTGGCAGATGACACTAAGAGCGGTCATGGACTGTTTAGGGTAACCCCTACCACTCCAGTCCCTGTCCAAGAGGACACTTCCCCATTGTGTTTCTTGGTAGAGTCAAATATTTAGATGACTTCCATTGGGAGTGTTTTAAATGGGATTACATAATGGCTTGTCACATTTATTTGTAATTATAGGCATATTGTTTGGACTTCTTGTTTGATATTCAGGGACACAGATGGACATGATTTAATTCTGTTCTCAAGGCCTGTTACACATTATAAACATATTCGATTAGGTCATGAACATTCAGTAGATGAGGTTACCATAGCATGATTAACACTGATTTGGAGAGGCTTTTTTCGGTCAGATACAATTTTTCGTTTGCAACAGGGGCAAGCAAAACTCTTGCAAAACTATTTTGATGGGAATTACGTATTATTTTGCAGGACCCAGTATATTTATGTCACTACATTCAGTTCTCAGTTCTTTTTCCTTGACGCTGTGGATTCTGCACAGTGTTTTATATACTATTTAGATTTAGTTAACAACAATAACCCTGATTCTGCAGCAGCGCAGATGAAAATAACCAGCTCTTACAATCCAGTTGCTTCGCCCTCAGAGATATTTTGCGAGCCAAAATAGCAAATGCCGCCCTGATTTCACACATCATCTCAAAGACGACCCCTCCCAATGTCTGTCTTTAACTTAAGATATTCTTTTCCTCCCCTCAATATACAACATAAGAGACAAGTCCAAGTCTGGCCTAGATTTGCCCAAAGACGGAGTGCTTTTGCAAAAGTCTGCCTGGCTGAAGTACAAAGCACACACATGTGCACATTCGGGCGGGAGGATTTGCGTACCGTGCAGCGAGCTTTCCAGAGTATTTTTGTGTTTGACGGCATTTAATGGAAGAAGTTATTTTCAGTCTATATTAGTAGACAGAACCAATGATTTGGTGCTTATTGGATACAGGTTGAAGGTCTGCGGATGTGCGTATCAACATAAAGAGACAGATTAATGCAGTGCTAGCCTGATATGTAAGCACTGTCCAATCCAGACAATACCAAAGATCTGTAATTGTGTTATGAAGTCTGAAAATGCCCAGACTGTGAGCTAACAAAGATGATACATGTGTTTAACCAAAGTCCCTTTCAAGGAACGTCCGTTCACTCGGCCGCCATATTTGCAACGCCCCCGGGCAGCTCAAACAAGAACAAGTCCTATCTAAACGAATGGGGGAATCCTGAAATCTCAAAAACTGGCCGCTGAACTCGCGATTAAATTAGATATTTCAAATCAGCAACAAAATCTGAAATGAACCGCCCCATGAATGTTGTTTCTTATGCTCAAATAGCGTTTAAAAAGCTTATTTTTCAGGCTAGACCAGCCAATGCGCATGCGTAGTTCCAACGCGCTTATGACTGTGCATGCGCATCGGTTGGTTTAGCCTCGGGTTTCTATGGGATCCGGAGCTTCTAACGGCCGCTGCAGTGATACGCCGCTGAACTCGCGATTAAATTCGATATTTCAAATCAGCAACAAAATCTGAAATGAACCGCCCCATGAATGTTGTTTCTTATGCTCAAATAGCGTTTAAAAAGCTTATTTTTCAGGCTAGACCAGCCAATGCGCATGCGTAGTTCCAACGCGCTTATGACTGTGCATGCGCATCGGTTGGTTTAGCCTCGGGTTTCTATGGGATCCGGAGCTTCTAACGGCCGCTGCAGTGATACAATAACTTTACCAATCAACGATTGGCTCTTTCATTTAGAAGGCTGGACTATCCTGCCATATTGCGCGTTGCAGTTTCTCCCATTCATAAGTATAGGAGTGAATCGTCTTTGTATTTCTATAGTCTTTGGTTTAACCCTCTCATAGATATAAAGTGAACAACAAGAGATCCTTAAACTAAGCGAAACCCATTAGAGTCTCAATTTAAGAGCTTTAGACGCTGCTGTTGTAGTAGAAATTACCAGGTTTGTGCCCTTACAGAAAATTCAGTGCTACATAAAAAGACGTCCAAAACCTGGAAATTAAACTTATGTCCGTTGAATTTGAAATAAAAGGTCTTGCTTTCACTGCAATCATGTTACTTGACCTGAAAAGAAAAACAATAGGTTATATTTAGAATTAAATACTAGTGTACTTATTGCATACTTCACAGCATATATTGACGACTCTCTTTTTAGTATGTGAAATAGTATGCAAGATAAACACTGCTGTAGATGTACACAACACTGTTGTCATTACATTATATCCAGTTTTAGGCTTCTTTGAGAACTAATTTCTGTGCAAATCAATTGTAAGTCCATTCTTAAACGGCTTCATATAATTAGTTTTACATGAACGATTTAAACAAAAAATTTTTTATAAATGAGGCTCATTGTTAAAAAGAAAACCTGCTAAATTTTGTGTAAAAATTCTTACCTCTTCTGCAGTCAGATCGAATAATATGTAATGATAAGCTTAAAACTTGGTTGATATTGCTTCCAGGTTGTAAAAATTTAATTTAAAATTAAATTGAATGTGTTTATTGGTAGCGAGTTGAGTGCATTGGATGTATGGTTGTTCACAGCATTTTTGCAAAAGTACTGTTTATGAGATAAAAACAAAAAAAAATGTATTAAACCATTTGGTCAAGTTGTGTTCAAACTGTGTTTGCTTCCTTTCTTCTCTTCATTTTATTAGACGTGGACGAGTGTCAGGCCGTCCCAGGACTGTGTGCTGGAGGAAACTGCATTAACACAGTGGGCTCCTATGAGTGCAAATGTCCCGCGGGTCACCGGCAAAGTGAGACCAACCAGAAGTGCGAAGGTACGTCACTTACTGCACAAAGTCCAAACCACACAAGCTGTCAGAAAACAGCACGAGAATGATCTCAGTCCTATTCGTAACTCGTAACTGGAAAAAAAAGTTGAGTCACACACTTGGCGTCTTCTTCGACATTGTAAGCTTTCCGAGTTGTTGATATGCATGAAATGTTGACGTCAGATCTGAGAATCCAGGGAGAATTGCCTGGAATCAGCCTAGATGATGGTTTATGCTGGTTTCTGGTTTAGTTGGTTGACCGTTTTCCTCTGTGGGTCTGTCTTTAACGTTAGACAGTGCTGTTTGGGTGGAATTTAAACAATGCAGATTGAAAACAAACAGGCGTGTTGTAAAGCGGGGGTCTGTGGTTCTTGGATCCAAGCCTGCCCTTTAGGAGGATTGAGATAATACCTAAATAGAGAGATAAAGAGAGAGATAGTGGATCACAGCTATTATATACCAGATGGGTGTGGTTATTTCTTATCTACCACAGTATTATATTTCAATTTAGTGTGCTGTTTTGGTATTACAATACTGGTGCAAAATGCAAGTGAATTAACAATAGTTAATGGAGAAAACGGGCAGTATTAACAAATAAAGTAAAACAATAGGTGCAAAAATAAGAATTTTGAATAAATGTGTTCTTGAAAATACAACTGAACAATAGTAAATAAAAGTAAATATGTTAAGTTAAAATTAATTAATGAAATAAAAAAATATTTTATACATATTTTCAGTGTAATTTTAGTTTTTATAAATATGTGCTTGTCATTATATTTATTTATTCATTTTTTTGTTTTAGTTTTTTTACTTCTATTTGGCTTTAATTCCATATTTATTCTATATATTTTAATATATAATTCTATATATTTTAAAACTATGTTCTTACTTTAATTATATTTACTAGTTTTTAATTAGCACCTCGACTTATTTTATTGCAGTTAATAACCAAGGCAACATTCCTAAATTAATTTAAATTCTCATCTAATATTTATCATTTTATTTCAGCTAAAATAAAATAAATATTTTATTTATTGAAATTGTATTCTTTTTATATAATTTTATTTTACACTATTGCACTATTTATAAAATAAATGTATTCAAATATTATATTTTATTTTACACCGCGGTTTCATTCAAATCTGTTTTATAAAGGTCAGCATTGATTACAGCTTGCATTCTGCTTTTCCAGGCAGTCTTCTAATGAAAAGTGTCCTACCTGTAGTAAATGACATTACTCAGAGGTTGTTTTTATCATAACTCTATTAACTTGATTTATGTTTTATTCAAGTATCTACTTTGTCTCAGATGTTTGTCATAAAATTCCTGAGTAGGAATACTAATAGGCACAAATGAGTTGTTGATATACAGGAAGAGTACAGCGCTGTAAAAAATTCAGAGACACATTTATTTTCTCATAGATGCATCTGGGAAGCAAGAAAATTAAGTAAAAGTGAAAACGCTTACTCCCGGTTACGCTTACTCTTAATGGTGTCTAGGAGAAACAACTGAGATCTCATTTGTGACTTTCCTGCAAGTTTCTACATTTTCACTTCTCATTCAAAACTGTAAGTAAAGAGTTAAGCATGTAAACCAATAGGATTCGACATACTTCCAGTAAGCCAGACGGAGGGAATCCCAACCCTTGAGGTTATTAGTTTAACGCAGAATCACATTTTGACCCCGAATGACAAGGCCGTGACTAAAATGAAGGTTTGGAGAAGAAGCAGACCTCTGTCTGCAGGCTTCACCCAGGCAGCCCTTTTCCTCAAGCAAGCAAATGAGAGAGAAATGTCTGTAAATTAGATACTCGAGTGATCACTAAAACACCCTGAACTATGAGTCTGAATGGCTGGAGTTCGCTGGAAAAGTGCTGCTCTGTTTTCTTTGAAGCCTTGTGGAGGGTGGAAAAAAACCCCAGGTGGTAGTTCTGTGGGGCGAGGAGGGGCGCTTAATTACAAGACAATGGTGTGGTGGAAAAAGTCTTGCCCCGGACGAGGAGGTACAGCATGAGGCATACCTCGCACTGCTTACGGGGCACTTTCTGACTCTCAAGAGGTGGTAAGGAGACTTACTCATTTCAGCGAAAGTAGCTCAAGAAAGCTGAAAACAGTTTGCATGAAAATGCACATATAAAGGTTCCTGTAGGACTTTGGGTTTAGCAGAACTTCTTATATTTAGTGATTTAGGGTTCTTGATTTGTCATAAGTTCCTGAGATTTTTAACGTTATATTATAGTTCTTCTCATTTTAGATCATCCATTCCATTATTAAAAACTTCTTGCAATGTCATAGAAGGACCTTTCTAAGTTCTTATGATGCTGTAAAAGAACCTTTCAAAGTTCTTAGGTCACAGAAGAACCTTTTTGTGACATCATATGAACCTAAAATGGAATGTTGATGTATCTTTTTTTTAAGTTCATAAGTCATAGAAGAACCTTTTTGTAATATCATAAGAACCTAAAGTTCATTATAGGAACTTAAGGTTCTTATGATGTGATAAACAGGTTCTTATAATGTCTTACAAATGTCTAAGTTCAATGCCACTGAAGAAAACTTCAAAAAGTTCTTATAATGCCATTAAACTTTGTTTTTATGATATTATAAAAATGTTTTTTTATGACTTAACTAAAAAAGGGTATTCTAAGGTTTTGCGTGTCATAGAAAACTTTTTACGTGTTTATATCATAAAATGGTTCTTTTAAACAGGTTTGTCTGAGCTCTTATGATGTCATTAAATAACCTTTTTAAGTGCTTAAAATTTCCATTAAAAATTCAACTTCTTATAACATCATAAAAGGTTCTCCTATGAATGAAGAAGTTATAAAGGTTCTTCTAAGTTCTTGCGATGTCATAGAAAAACCTTAAGAAGAACTTTTATTTTAATGGAATTAGAAGAACTTAAAAAGGTTCTTCAAGGACAATCTAAAAAGAAATGTATGATATCATAAGTTCTTTAATGGTGTTATAAAAATTAAAAAGGTTCTTCTGTGAAAGAACCTATTTAAGTTCTTCAGTCATGAGAACCATTTTATGATAATTAAAAAGGTTCTTCAATGACATAATGAGAACTTAGAAGAACTTTATGATATCATAAGAAATTGAAGTACTTTAATGGCGTTACAAGAACTTTAAAAGGTTCTTCTGTGATACTGTAAGAACTTAAGGTCCTTGCACACCGAGTCCGAAATTTTCGTATGTTTCGTATTCGTCATCCTTTCCTATCAAAATGTTTGCTACGGATGCGAAAACGCAGAAAATCGAACCTGATCCAAATTTTTTTTATGATGGACGAAAGTTTCGGAGGCAGTGTGTAAACGTGATTGACACAACGTGTTAAAAAAGCTTGCTACGGATGCGAAAACGCAGAAAATCTAACTTTTTTTTTTACGTGCAAAAATTTCGGACGAGAATTTCGGAGTGCTCAGCATCTTGAAATGTTTAACAATTCCAGGAAATGCTGTATTTTAGATATTGACGAATGCACAACCATTTCGGGAGCGTGTGACGGCGGGGAATGTACCAACACCGCCGGCAGCTACGTGTGCACCTGTCCGCGGGGATACGTTACCAGCACAGACGGCTCCAGATGTGTCGGTGAGACTCTTTCATCCACACACACACAAACACACATGCACGCCCACTCGTGTTCTCGTGACCTTACACTCCTGGGTCGCATCTGAGCCGTGCATCATATTGCTTGTATGACTCGTGGGATGAACTTGTGTGTGGTCAATCGCTTCAAGCCCAGGCAAGTGTGCTTGTGTGTATATAGGCCGGTATCTTCATCTGCAAACAGGACAGAACTGTTGTTTTAAAAATGTAAATAAACCTGGATGAGTTAGCGACATATTTTTTCAGGTCAAATGTGTAATTTCTGCACCACTAGTGGCACCTAATGGAATTTTTTGACGGAAATTTTCTGACGGAAAAATTCTGGTGCTGCTAATGCCGCAGAAATGTTTACGTTTCAAATTTGTTTCTTATTTTGAGCTCTTAAAATGTTTAATTCTCAGGATTTGCTCATTGCATGTTCGTGTTTTTGTTCAAATCTTGCTAAAAAAATTTCATTTCTATTGTTAGCTAACTTAAAATAATCAGTTCATTTTAGCAATAAAGTTCTTCTGTAGCATCATATAAACTTAAAGTTCTTCAGTGACTTTATAAAAACTTTTTCAGTTTTGAATTGGTTTCTTGTTTTGAGAATGAACATCTTCCAGTGTCAGTATTTACTCATTCAACGTTCATGTTTTAACATTTTGCAAAAAAAAGAAAAAGTTGCTAGCAAAATATTAATATATTAATCTATATTAATATTCAGTCCGTTTTAGCAAAAGATGGCTAAAAGTTCTTCTGTAGCATCATATGAACCTAAAAAGTTTCTTTTTTCAATGAATTCACAAGAACTTAGAATCTTTTTAAGATTTGAATTGGTTTCTTGTTTTGAGAACTTAAAATTTTTCATGTCGGGATTTACTTTTACGCTCAGGTCATTTTAACAACAGATAATTTTTTTACATTTCTGTTGGTAGCAAACATAAAATGGTCAGTCCATTTTTTGCAAAAGATGTCTAAAAGTTATTCTGTAGCATCATATAAACTTAAAAAGCTTTATCTATGGCATCATTTACTTTTTAGGTATCATTTAGGTTTTAGGTTTTGAATTTGTTCCTTTCGTGTCAGAATTCACCCGTGGTATGTTAATGATTTTGTTAACATTGTCTTTTTGTTGTTTTTCTTTTTCAGAAAACATAAAATTGTCAGTCCATTTTTGCAATTCTTCATTCTTCTGAGACATCATAAGAACTTTGAAGAACCGTTAGCTTCATCATAAGAATTTAAAAATGAGTTTATAAGAATTTCATCATAAGAATTTAATTAATAGAACTTAAAATGTAATTATAAAACTTAAAGATTGCATTATGAAACAAACCTTTAATCATAAGGATTTAAAAGACTTTATAAGAATTTCATCTTAAGAATTTAATTATAAGAACTTATGAATGTTCTCTTATGGTATTGGGCTGTAAAACCCTTTTAGAAACTTGATCGTGTTTGTGAAGCAGCTGTCAGGAAACCTCAGCCAGGTGTTGCACGGTTCAGTGCATATCAGAACAACACTGACACGAAAAATCCAGTTTTGCTGAAGGACATGCTTGCGTTATGGAATTGATTAAAAAACTGTGTGATCTGACATCCCTTGGATAAAAGAGGTCATACTCACACTCATCTTACAATGATTGTTGTTTTCCAAAAAAAATAAAATGTTGTCAATCTTTCATCAAAACATTCTGGGAAACACAAGCAGAAATAATTTCTATAGGTTTATTTGTAAGAAAAAAAAATGTAACGCACTTCTTGGTTTCACAAATAATTTACCTGATAATTTGTTCGACTTGTTTCATAAATGCAACAATTTACATACAAATAAATCTCTGTGCAAATGAAAATATTTGGGGTAAAAGATGTCATATTAATGGCCATCTTATTATGATTGTTGTTTTCAATAAGAAAAAAATATTTGTTTTCATAATCTTTCATCAAAACATTGTGAGAAACACATGGAGAACTAATTTCGGCATAAATTGGCATTATGAAAAATGTTTGTAAAACCAATTGTGGATTTGCAAATAATTTACCTGAAAATTTATTTGGTTGATTTAATGAATGAAACAATTTACATTCAAATGAAACTTTGTACAAATGAAAATCATTCAGGTAAAAGATGCCATATCCATGCTTATCTTACAATTATTGTTGCTTTCAATAAGAAAACATTTTTTGTTTTTGTAATCTTTTGTCAAACATTGTGAGAAACACATGGAGAACAAATTTCTTCATAAATTGGCATTAAGAAAAATGTTCGTAAAACCTATTGTGGTTTTGCAAATAATTTACATGGGAATTTATTTGGTTGATTTAATGAATGCAACAGTTTACATACAAATGAAACTTTGTACAAATGAAAATTGTTCAGGTAAAATATGTCATATTCATGCTCATCTTACAATTATTGTTACTTTCAGTAAGAGAAAAAAAAAATTGCTTTCGTAATCTTTCATCAGAACATTTTGGGAAACACATGGAGAAAATTCTTTGGTTTTACAAATATCTGGAAATTTGTTTGGTGATTTCATGAATGCAACAATTTACATTTTTTCTGTTGACGTCACAAAGGTCAAATGCACAGGCAGATGTAAATGTATTTAAATGTGATGCCATTACACACTGCCTTTAAAAACGCAATCCAAAGTTTTAGGCTTTAGTTTGAGACTTCAGTTTGGTTATGGAGAGAGTTTGTTGGTTTCTTTTGGTGAACAGGTCTCGCGCGGTCTCATCCAGTCTCGGGGGATCAGACGCCAGAGGACAACGGTGAAAACAGAGTCACATGGATGCTATTTCCTCCTGCTAACATTCCAGTACAGTGAGGCAGAGGCACTGTTGACTCTGGCGTCGCCTCTGTCTTTTCTCTTTACTGTCCGTTTCTCCCACACTCCCTTCTCTTTTTATACACGCCGTCTTGAGTTTCTCACTCCCGCCACCCCATATGTCTCTCGTAACCCCGTGATCTGTAGGGTCCCCGGGTGCAAATAAAGAAACGTGAGATATCGGCCCTGGATGATGCATTGACGTGGCCTTCATTTGTTCCCAGAAACCCGTGTGAATTTACGCCAAACGTTCACTGTACATATGGATCCCGTCGTAGTGGAGAATGCGGGCAGCCCGCATGATTTTCTACATGTTGACATACAAAACAAGGAAGCCAAAATGGTTTTGGGAGCATGATGTCATGGGAGAATGTTCAAAAGTTGATGTGAAATCAAAATTGACTTTCACAATTGTGCGCAATTCATCAGTGCATGTTATTCTAAAGGCGAACCATGCTATTAGTAACCAACAACAAGCTATTTAGACATTGTTTTAGGACAGAAACCAAAGGCAGCACTAAAGTTTTGTGGTATCTTTGCATTGGTGCTTTGTATCGTGCAAAACCAGGCCGTGGGGAGTCATTTAGCCTGACGCTAATCAGCGTTAATGCACCGCGGGGCCCCAATGCAAACACGAAAAATCTCTCTTTGAGGCTCGAGAGAAGGTCTGGTTCCAATTGAAGCCAGTTTCCCATCACCATGCTTGCGAAACCCACCCTGCACCCCTCAGGCCGGGTCGATCCCAGGAGGCTGCAGTTCGGGAGTGTGCGCCTGCAACCTCCAGACGAAGGGTTTCTTATGTCCGACGTAATTGGCTGAGATTACTCCACATGGACTTGATTTATGGCAGAGTGCTGGCTCATTAGCCGAGTTAATCGACTCTCACCCCCCCCTTTCACATGGTTTGCTCACGCTAATGTTGCAGTGTACGCACCCTATCACAACCAGCCCCCCTCGTTGACCTTGACTGAGTGAAACGTACCATCTCAAGCCTGTATGCTTTCGGTCCTCCGGTGGCTTTCTCAGGCTCCCACCTCATAAATTAACTTCCTACTAGGGGACTGTGTAAAAGGGCACGCATGGACCTGACTTCCTGCGAAGTGCGACTGTACTTGCGAGAAAAGCATTTGTGGTATTTGGAGTTAATAAATTGGTATAAATGTCATCACTTTTGGCAATTTGAGTCAAAAAGGGGAGTTAAAATAATATTTTATGTTATTTCCAGGTCAATAACTGTGGCCCAAATGATGCACTATACACTAAGTACTTATGCACTCAACCATGTAGAGTATGAATTATATAAGGTTATTTTGTCTTGAGTAATCAAAGTCTGATAGTCCCTCCATCTTCGCAACATAATTAAAGCTGCGACAGTTGAGTGCATGAAGTGTCCAAAATTCCATACTTAGTTCTTTTTGTTAAGTGAATCATCCGGGTATTTAAAGTGCACTTATTCTTTTTGGAATTTTCAGTGTGAACACACTACTTATACCACAAAATGTCATAGAATAGTGCATAAGTACGCGATTTGGGACGCACCTATTGTCTCTCACTTAAAATGAAAGGCCAAGTTGAGCGCATTGCATTGTGGGATACTGTTATTTCATACTGCTCATTTTGACGAAATTCACATATTGTTTACAGTATGCATACTAGGCAAAAACAGTAGCATTTCTGATATCTCTCTCGTTCTCTTTCACAGATCATCGGGTCGGTACGTGTTTCTCGTCTTTAGCTAACGGCCGATGCGCGAGCGAACGGTCCGGTCAGTACACAAAGATGCAGTGCTGCTGCGACTCGGGCCGCTGCTGGGCACTCGGACACATCCCAGAGATGTGCCCCGTCAAAGGATCCGGTGAGTGGGCTTATGCTAATCACTAGCATTACAGCTAAGGCGTCAACCATCACAGTTACTATTGCTAATGCTAGAAATCTGAACGTTGTCAGTGGTTTTTAGAGTTTTTATTCAACGTCTATTAGCTTTGAGGTGAATGGCTGTATGCTAGCATATTCCTAAAAGATATTTAATGTATATACACATTTAAAATGAGCTTTTTATAACTTATAGAGCTTTTTTGAAGTTTATAGTCCATGTCAGTTATCTTTGAGGCTAACATCTGTATGTTAGCATACTCCTACAAGACATGTAATTCTGAACTGTACAGATTTTAAAGTACATTATGATCCTTTCATGATATGCTGAAATGAGTGTTGATACTTCTCGTACTGTATTACAATAAAAACATAATTTCAAAGGAGGAATTTCTTCAGATGTGCGAGCGTTTGACCTTTATGTAGCGCTCTTTGAAGAATCGCTCCAGACATGCTGTACCTCACCACAAAATCACGATAAATACATGTCAGGTCAGCAAAGCGACCGTCCCTCGGGATAATAAAATGTTCTCTTTCATTCCCACTTCTTCTCACCTGTGTGTTTTACGCTCTTCCCTCCTCTTTGACACCGTCGTGTGTCTTCCGCAGGAGCGGCTGCCAAATCCTTGGTTTTTCTGCTTTCGTTTAATGCGCAAGCAAAACTCAGTTTGCTCATTATTTAATTGTTTGTCATGTATTGAATGATTTATAAGTAGATCTTAGTTTATATTATCTATATTTAATGAAATTATTTGTTTAATGTTTAAAAAAATATTACATATATATATATATATATATAGTACAGTACAATATATTCATGTCCATAAAAGTCTGTTCAAAACTTATACATTGTATATTATTTTAGTGTACGCACATAAAATAGTATATAATAAAATAATATACATTATATAAATAAAATATATATTATAAATTTAAATGTAACAGTTGAAAAATATATAGGAACATACATAGACTTTGAAATAAACTATATATATATATATATATATATATATATATATATATATATATATATATATAATGTTCTATATTTTTTTATTAGTTTATTGTCATTTCTACGTATGTTCCTACTTCCTAAGTGCAAACTATTACATTTAAATAAATATTATTTAAATATAGATTATGATTATAAATATGTATATATAATATCATTATAAATAAACATATATAATAGCATTGTTACATATTTAATATTAATATTGAAAAATACAATTATTTTATAGTTATTAAAAAGTTTGCATTTAAAGTAGGAATATACATAGGAATTTCTGCAATTTGCAACTTCTATAAATTGTAGGAATTGTATAAATTGCAATATATTTCCGCTGGTATAGTGTAAAAGCATCTATTGTTCATTTGCAGATGAATACAGGCGACTGTGCATCCATAGGCTTCCGTTTGCCACCGGTAACGGCGGCGGCACCATCCACGACGGCAACGGCGGTCTGAACATCGGCAGCTACGGCAAAGGTCCCTCGCAGAACGGAAACGGCGGCGGCTACATTTACGGTGGCGAGCACACCATCGGAAACGGCAACGGAGGCAACGGTGGCCTGAAGATTCAGATCAGTGAGTGGAAGCTGCCAGCTGCCAGCTTTTCCCTCCAACTAACCGTCCGAAGCTAAGTACTCAGTGGTGTTTTCCTGTTTGTGCTCAGGCCAGCTGAACGAGACTACGATCGACGTGTGCAAGCATTTCACCAACCTGTGCCTGAACGGCCGCTGCATTCCCACGCCCACCAGCTACCGCTGCGAATGCAACATGGGATACCGGCAGGACGTGCGCGGGGAGTGCATCGGTAAACCTGTGCATTCATCTTTCTGTCAAGAACAGTCAGTGTCTTGAATGCTGGCATGATCTGAAATGTCCTCTGCTGCCATCTGTAGGCGGTGTGCTTGACTTCCACAGGCCTGAGGGTTATAAACAGCTGATTTTGTCAATATTTTAGCACCTATTATTGATTAATAGTGTCTCTCATACATCTGCTTTCTACCCTCAGATGTGGACGAGTGCGTCAGTAACCCGTGTGTGAACGGAGACTGTGTCAACACACAAGGATCGTATCACTGCAAATGTCACGAGGGATATCAGGGAACTCCCACCAAACAGGCCTGCATTGGTTTGTGGCATGATATAATTCTATTATATGCCAAAAACATTTCTGTGGTGTCTCAATTTAGAGCTAGAACATGTTTAATGCTAACATATTTACATTCCAAAGTCTTTAGGGCTAAAAAAAAAACAACAACTTTAAAGCAGAAAAAGATAATTATATTATATAATTTTCTAATCTTGTGCTCCATGCCTACACTATTATTTTATTTATACTGTTATTAATTTAGTTTTTATTCATTCTTTTGAACAATTTCTTGCTTACAATGCAAAAATGCTTACATTAATTATAGTTACATATATATATTACTTGTAAAGTATGTTAATTTAGCTGTTTTTCATGTTTTGTTATTATTTTTCGCTTAAAATACAACAAATGCTACATAAACAGCGAATGCATAATATTTTAATTTGAGCTAATTAGTTAATTTTATATGACCCATTGAAATTTGAATGGAGGCAAGATGGCTAATATTACTATAAATGACTTATTTTAGTATTATTTATTACTATTAGTATATTTCACTTTTCATTTTAGTTCGTTTTAGTAATTTTTATGTGCTTATATTTGGGTATTTAATGTTTTTATCTTCATATATTTATATTTTATGTGTTTATACATTTTTAGAACATTAAAATGTATATATAGCTTTAATGAATTTATTTCAGTTTTATTTTTAGTAATTTTAATACTTCAACTTAAACTTGCTTATGTCAACCTTAACTTCAATTAAAATGTATTTATATATATATATAAACATTATATAATTTATATTTATATTTGATCAAATATTATATCAAATATTTATATTTTATTTTATTTCAGCTTTATTTAAAAATATATTTTTAAAGGCATTTTGCGTTACACACTATCCAGAATTAAATCTACCAAATAATGTGACTGTGCTCAGTGTCACTCAAATGACACCGTTTATTGTGAATAATCCATTTATAATGAATATCATGATGAAAGTCAGCACAACTTCACTTCACATGGCCCAGCGCCCTCTAAAGGATGACTGTAACTAATCTGTTCCTGTTGCTTCAGACATTGACGAGTGTATCGTGAACGGCGTTATGTGCCGTAACGGACGCTGCGTGAACACGGATGGAAGTTTCCAGTGCATCTGTAATGCTGGCTTTGAAATCAGTCCTGACGGGAAGAACTGTGTCGGTAAGCGCTTCAACTGCAACTTTAACAAACTCTGAACCACCTAATATATATATATATATTTATTTTTTCCCCCCCATGTTTTTACACTCAGTATTTTTAAATATTCACACAAAATTAGATGCGTCACCTGTTTGATTGCTGATTATTTGATTATATACTATAAATCCTGCATTAAAGTGCTTAAAATGGTTTTAAATGTTTTGTAAATCTCTTTTGGAGTTTGGGGCGGGTGGAGGGTGTCAGAAGGTCAAAATAAACATTTTGAATTAATCATTTTGATGAATACAGTTAGTCCAAGAACAAAACTGAATATCCAGCATTTGTTTATAGTGTATTTTTTTTTAGAAACATTGAGAGTGTTTTCTTGTCCTCTAGATCATGATGAATGTGCCACCACCAACATGTGCCTCAACGGCATGTGCATAAATGAAGACGGAAGCTTCAAGTGTATCTGCAAACCTGGATTTGCGTTGGCGCCCAATGGACGCTACTGCACTGGTGAGCATTTCTGGGATTATTAAACCTAAAAACATCAAAATACTTGAGGGACAAAATAAAAGTGCCACAAAAATCGACTCTAAACACTATATTCCAAGTGTCTGAAGTCATGAAATAGTTTTTGGTGAGAAACAGATGCTAAATCACTAAAATCGAATTTCCACTTGTGCATTTTTTTTTAAGTTTGACGTCAAATCTGATTTCTTCAGACGTCTTTGGTTCTCACATCTGGTGACCATTTGTTATTTATTCATTATTCATTATTATTCATGTTGCTCGGTTTATTATATTTTCTTGAACATTTGAACACTTTCATAGTCTTGCAATAGTGTTGTGCATGAAACATACGCTAAACTGCTAAAATCAAATTTTCAATTGCGCATTTTTGCAAGTTTGACGTCAAATCTGATTTCTTCAGACGTCTTTGGTTCTCGCATCTGGTGACCATTTGTCAATTAATTCTTTTATGACCAAAATTTAAGTCGTTATTCTCTGAAAACTCTTCGGTCTCACTTGCATTTGCGTATATTTGCACATCATTGGCACATTTTCGGCATCAATCATAAAGTCACAAGAACCAATGATATTTGATGTCATTGACAATAAATAACAAACTAGCTAGAATGTCTTCGGTTGTCGCATTTGGTGACCGTTTGTTATTTTTTCATTATTCATTATGGATTTTACGATATTTTCGTCTTCGTTAAATTCTGACAGGCATCGATTAACATTTGAACATTTTCAGAGTTTTGCCATAGTTTTATGAATGAAATAAATGCTAAACTGCAAAATTATAATTTTCAATTGCACGTTTTTGCAAGTTTGACATCAAAACTGTCTTGAGGTGTCTTTAATTTTCATATCTGGTGTTCATTTGTCAATGAAGTCTTTAATGACCAAAGTCGTTATTCTCTGAACATTGTTCTTCAGTGCAGCTCTTCAAAATGGCTTTGCGTATAATTGCATGTCATTGGTGCATATTTGACGTCAACAGCGAACAGTCACAAGATGCAGGAATCGTTAAAATCTAATTTCCATTTTCTTTCTTAATTTTGATTACAGTTCTAATGCAACACATCTTGAGACGTCTTTGGTTCTGTCATTTATCAATGTCTTTAGTGACCAAAATTTAAGTTGTTATTCTCAGAAAATCATTCTCTCATTGGAACTTTTCAATCTCATTTGCGTATATTTGTATATCATTGGTACACGTTTGACATTAGTCTTTCATGTCAGTGACATAAAATGTCACAAACTGTCGCATCCTTTGACCGTCATTCACATCTTTATTCGTTTTTGACGTGTTATTCTCTAATGGCTTGCGCTATTTCCTTCTTCGTTTTGTTCTGACAGACATCGACGAATGCCAGACCTCAGGTATCTGTATGAACGGCCGCTGCGTGAACACCGAGGGCTCTTTCCGCTGCGAGTGCCCGCCAGGACTAGCCATAGACGTGGACGGCCGCGTCTGCGTGGACACCCACATGCGCACCACCTGCTACGGCGCAATAAAGATGGGCACGTGTTCGCGTCCATTCCCCGGGGCAGTGACGAAGTCGGAATGCTGCTGCGCCAACCCTGAACATGGCTTCGGAGAACCCTGCCAACCCTGCCCGGCATTCAACTCTGGTAAACCACGATATACCTTCCAGTCGCGAACGATACTTTAATATTAATGCAACATATGTTAGCTTTGATATGTGTGCCAGCAGGTGGCTAATGCCGTTTGTTTGTTCGCAGCCGAGTTTCAGGCGGTGTGCAGCAGTGGACCTGGAATCACCACAGACGGGCGAGGTAAGTCTGTTTTCGCTAATTTGCTAATCGTTTATGAATGCTAAATGCTAACGGACTAGATTCGGTTTCTTCGCAGACATCAACGAATGCGCTTTGGATCCAGACATCTGTCAAAATGGGATCTGCGAGAACTTGCGCGGGAGCTACCGTTGCATCTGCAACATCGGCTACGAGTCCGACACTAGCGGCAAGAATTGCGTGGGTAAGTTGCGTAAATTTTTTTATTACGTAACTTTTTATTAGGTAGCAAAACTTAGCTTCAACTATGTTTTAGGTAGAAAAGACTTCTTGTACAACATTGCTCTGAAACCTATGAGTAGTAGTTGTGTTTTAAAGAATTTTGTTAACTTTTTGCGTATCTTTCAGACATTAACGAATGTTTGGTGAATCGGTTACTGTGCGACAATGGCATGTGTAGAAACACGCCCGGAAGTTACACTTGCTCTTGCCCCAAAGGATTCTCCTTCAAAGCTGACTCTGAGACTTGCGAAGGTTGCTTTATGACAATTTTTTTTTTCGTTCGTTTATGTTTTTTCGTAAATTTCACATAAAATTATATACATTGTATCTTTCGTTCTTACCTGTCATTCTTTTGTTCAGACATCAACGAATGCGACTCCAACCCCTGCATCAATGGTGTGTGCCGCAACGTAGCCGGTTCCTTCAACTGTGAATGTTCCCACGGCAGCAAGTTGGACTCCACCAACACCATCTGCGTAGGTAAGTACGAAAAGTCATTTTAGGCTAACAGAAGTGTTTACATGGTAACAGCGAGATTGGTGGATCTCTTATGGATAGTTTAGTGGCTATTAAATGTGTTTTTTAAAACGTTTAAAATGCAACTGTTAAATACGCAACCAAACGCTACTTACATTTATGATGCAACATTAGCAATAGTGGTGTGCGTGTCAATGTTTATTTTGTTTTCAGAGGTAACTGAACAGCATTCTGTTACTTTTATTAATTTCTAGCCAGGCGGTTTTCATTCTTTGTCTGAAACCAAACGTTGTTTGATTGAAATTAATGGAGTATGAAGGCAATAGGTCACGCATTTGTGCTTTCAGCATGAATGCCCACTGTGATCCCATCCCGCTAGATATCAGAGTTTTTATATATCTGCAGAAATGCAATGACTCCGCAGGGGAGCCACTCCAAATGTCAGAATGTCCATTTGTCATTGTCATGCTTTTTTGGTTCTCTTTCATGTATTTGCTCCATGCAGACAGCATGAAAGGAACCTGCTGGCTAAACATCCAGGACGACCGCTGTGAGGTGAATATAAACGGGGCCACGCTGAAGTCCGAGTGCTGCTCTACGCTGGGGGCGGCCTGGGGAAGCCCATGTGAACGCTGCAAAATTGGTTAGTTCATATGCAAAAAGCAATGCTAAAAATGCAAAAAAAAAAAAAAGGGCTCGTTTGGTTTCATAGGTAATTGACTTTTAAATAATTATATTTCTTTATTGTAATTTCATTTATATTCAATAATAATTATATTTTTTGTGTATTTTATATAAGTTTTGCCAATTTGTTTACAATTTATATTAATTTAATTCATTTTTATTTCATTTAATAAAAGATTATTGCGAAACTTTTAGATAACAAATAATTATATTTATTTATTATTATTTGATTTATGTTTCAATAATTGTAGTTTTTTTTAGATATTGTATATTAATTGCTAATTTGTATTTATTTATATTAAATTAAATTTATATGTATTAAAAAGAGTGAAAGTTTTAATGTTTGGAAAAAAAAAATGTAAAGCCAAATTTAATTAAGCCAAAATGTAATGTATTAATGAAAAGCTTAACGAACCAATGAACCAATGTTTGCTTTAAAGACATAATCTTTAACACACAAAACAAAGTTTTTGACATGAATTTTCTACAGATCCAGCCTGTTCGAAAGGTTTCGCTCGCATGAAGGGACTTGTGTGTGAAGGTACGTGTTACCCACAATCCTTTGCTGCATTAACAATATTATCTATCTAGAGCTTTGTATGATGATGCATCCCATTTCTGCTCTGTCTTTAGATATTAATGAGTGCGAGGTATTTCCCGGCGTGTGCACAAACGGACGCTGTGTGAACACGCAGGGCTCGTTCCGATGCGAGTGTCCGGAGGGACTTACACTGGACGGAGCCGGACGAACATGTGTTGGTATGGAAACATATTCGTTTCTCAAATTATTTAGTTTAGTTGATTTATTGGTTGCAGACAGCATAATACATCAACATGAATATGTTTTTAAACCAAAAACAGAAACGGTCAACCTCTGATTTATGATGATTTAGGACAACTGATCCAAAACAAACCCGTTCTTTTTTTTGTAACTAACAACATGTGCCAACCAAACAGTGGTGATTTACAGTGGTCTGTGTGTCCTGTAGACATCCGAAGCGAGCAGTGCTATATGAAATGGGACGAGGACGAGTGCGTGGAGCCGTTACCGGGCCGGTATCGCGTGGATATGTGCTGCTGTACGGTGGGAGCGGCATGGGGTGTGGACTGTGAGGCCTGTCCCAAACCAAACACACCCGAATTCAAGACCATCTGCCCGCGGGGACCTGGAATTGCCAACCGAGGAGACATCTTGACGGGACGACCCTTCTACAAAGGTGCAGCGTCACAGCTGTCTGTCATTTATTCATAGGGATGAGCGGATATAGAAAATTTTAACCGATATGATACCGATAATTATGTTGTTTTGGCCGATAACCGATATTGGCCGATATTATACAACATTTGCATTTTTTTTTTAGAAAAATTGATCGGCTTCCAATATCTCACTAATACTGATACTTTTTAAAAATTGCCGATACTGGTATTATTGCTGACATTCATTTCAGTACTTTTGAAAACTGACAATTATATAATTTATATTATAATAATATATTAATAAAAATAGTTTCTCATATATTATATTAATAAAACAAGTTAAACATTCTATATGAAATGTATATATTATGTATATATATAACAATATACTGTATATTATAAAGACTAAGCCAAACTATCCCTACAAATAATAATAGAAATAATGTAACATGTTTTAAATATAAATAAAATTATAATAAGGAACATTCACATTTGTATCTTTTGTATTAAATTAAATACAAATTAAAATACAAATTGACAAATATATATATTGCAACATTTTTATAATAAATAAATATTATTTGTTACCTGATATTTTCACATTAATCTTTTTACAAATTTAAATAAAAACGATATAATAATTAATATAATATAATTAATATTAATATAAATTATATACAAACTGACAAAATGTATATAAAATATCCCAAAAATTACATAATTCTTTTTTACATTAAACTTTTTATGAAATTAAATAAAAATGAATGTAATATAATTTATACACAAATTGACAAAATATATGTGTGTATATATATATATATATATATATATATAAAATTATAATTATTATTTAAATATAAATACAATTCTAATAAAGAAATATAATGATTTATTTATCTAGCCAAGAAAAGAAACATTTTGGCATTTTATAATAATAATATTTATTTATTTATTTTCCTATTTTTGGTTTTCTGTGCATTTTTCTGCAATTTTGTCCCCAAAGTATTTCTTGGTTACAAAAACACTCAAACTCTTTAGGGATTTTTCTCTGTGTTGAATAATGAGGTTATGAGCCTGTGTTTCTCTGCAGATGTGAACGAATGTAAGGTCTTCAAAGGCCTGTGCACTCACGGGACGTGCCGAAACACCATCGGGAGCTTCAAATGCCGCTGCGAAAGCGGCTTCGCCCTCACCATGGAGGAGAGGAACTGCACAGGTCAAACATCAAATACTAAATCAAAGCCGACACGCTTTTCACTGCACTGCTCACTAGGGCTGCGACAATAAATCGATGCAGAATCGATTCGTGGATTGATTCTGAGATCTTCCGAATGCATCGTGATTCTCTCTGGAATCGATTCTGAGCTTAGCAAGTGTGTGTAAGGGGTGCTCTAATCGCAGTTTTATCCTGTTTCTCGTGTAAATTATAATAAGGAACATTCACATTTGTATCTTTTGTATTAAATTAAATACAAATTAAAATACAAATTGACAAATATATATATTGCAACATTTTTATAATAAATAAATATTATTTGTTACCTGATATTTTCACATTAATCTTTTTACAAATTTAAATAAAAACGATATAATAATTAATATAATATAATTAATATTAATATAAATTATATACAAACTGACAAAATGTATATAAAATATCCCAAAAATTACATAATTCTTTTTTACATTAAACTTTTTATGAAATTAAATAAAAATGAATGTAATATAATTTATACACAAATTGACAAAATATATGTGTGTATATATATATATATATATATATATATAAAATTATAATTATTATTTAAATATAAATACAATTCTAATAAAGAAATATAATGATTTATTTATCTAGCCAAGAAAAGAAACATTTTGGCATTTTATAATAATAATATTTATTTATTTATTTTCCTATTTTTGGTTTTCTGTGCATTTTTCTGCAATTTTGTCCCCAAAGTATTTCTTGGTTACAAAAACACTCAAACTCTTTAGGGATTTTTCTCTGTGTTGAATAATGAGGTTATGAGCCTGTGTTTCTCTGCAGATGTGAACGAATGTAAGGTCTTCAAAGGCCTGTGCACTCACGGGACGTGCCGAAACACCATCGGGAGCTTCAAATGCCGCTGCGAAAGCGGCTTCGCCCTCACCATGGAGGAGAGGAACTGCACAGGTCAAACATCAAATACTAAATCAAAGCCGACACGCTTTTCACTGCACTGCTCACTAGGGCTGCGACAATAAATCGATGCAGAATCGATTCGTGGATTGATTCTGAGATCTTCCGAATGCATCGTGATTCTCTCTGGAATCGATTCTGAGCGATTCAAGTGTGTGTAAGGATTTGGAAACAAGCAGAGTACGGCTGTTTCTAAAGTGTGCAGCGCCATCTACTGTTCAAAACTAAGCTCAGCATCGATTAAAAAAAGAATCATAATGCATTCGGAAAATCGATGCTGAATAATTTCTTGATTCGCGATGCATCGATTTATTTTCCCAGCCCTACCGCTCACGCTGTTCCCCTCGCTCCCGCAGATATCGACGAGTGCACCATCTCTCCGGACCTGTGCGGACACGGCGTCTGCGTCAACACGCCCGGCAGCTTCGAGTGCGAGTGCTTCGACGGCTATGAGAGCGGCTTCATGATGATGAAGAACTGCATGGGTGAGACTCGAACCCTGGACGTTTTTCCCGGCCTCTGAAAGCCTGTGTGTCACAGCGTCTCTCTCTCTCTGTCCCGCAGACATCGACGAGTGCGAGCGCGACCCCCTGCTGTGCCGCGGCGGGACGTGTCTGAACACCGAGGGCAGTTATGAGTGCGACTGTCCTCCGGGTCACCAGCTGATCGCAGAAGCTTCTGCCTGTGAAGGTACAGACCTGCTGTGCTTTACTCTAGTGGTGAAAACATTAGATAAACGAAATAATCTTGAGTATAATTGTGCATAATTTTTTATTAGAAAATTATTATATAATTAAAATAACTATTAATTTCATTTATAAAAAAACTTTTATCTCGCACGTTAATTATTATTATATTTTTTCCCTCCTCAGATGTGAACGAGTGTCAGCTGAGTGATAACCTGTGCAAGAACGGTCAGTGTGTGAATATGGTGGGCACCTATCAGTGCTCCTGCGACACGGGATACCAGGTGACGCCCGACAGACAGGGCTGCGTGGGTGAGAAACCTCCACCGACATCGACATGCATCAAACTAACGATCCAGATCAGTTCATCAACTATAAACGTGCCTCTTCTCATTTTCGCAGACATCGACGAGTGCACCATCATGAACGGCGGCTGCGATACTCACTGTACGAACTCGGAGGGAAGTTACGAATGCAGCTGCAGCGAAGGTTACGCGCTCATGCCCGACCTCAGGACCTGCGCCGGTAACACACACACACACACACACACACAAGAACGGTCAGTGTGTGAATATGGTGGGCACCTATCAGTGCTCCTGCGACACGGGATACCAGGTGACGCCCGACAGACAGGGCTGCGTGGGTGAGAAACCTCCACCGACATCGACATGCATCAAACTAACGATCCAGATCAGTTCATCAACTATAAACGTGCCTCTTCTCATTTTCGCAGACATCGACGAGTGCCCCACCATGAACGGCGGCTGCGATACTCACTGTACGAACTCGGAGGGAAGTTACGAATGCAGCTGCAGCGAAGGTTACGCGCTCATGCCCGACCTCAGGACCTGCGCCGGTAACACACACACACACACACACACACACTCACTAGAGCTGCACGATTAATCGTTAAAAGATCGCAATTTCGATTCAAACACCCATGCCATCTAATTTCTAAATGACAACGATTTGCCCATGTCTATTAATAATACTAATAATAATTAAAATAATACCACACAGTATTATTTCTGTCTAACAGTCATATTATCTCAGAAATACTGGAATGAAAGTTTATAGTTTGGATATAAAAATTTATGTCTATGGTAGCGATCAAAATAGAGCAAGTATCTTTCGAAAGTAATTTGCGCTTCAAATAACGTTGATTGCATCGTTTCGCCACTAGGTGGCGACAAGTGACTGTTAAAAAATCTATTTGTTATTGAATCATTCATTCAGGAGATTCATTCAAAAATGCTGATTCATCCAGTAATGAAACAAGTTAAGTATTTATGAGTGAGTCACTGAATCATTTATTCATAATACTTTTTCATCATTTAAACACTACAAATTGGTGTATTAAATATATTATATTTTAAATATATATATTAGGCCTATATGTTACTCTGGACCACAAAACCAGTCATAAGGGTCAATTTTTTTGAAATTGAGATTTATACATCATAAATAATCTTTCCATTGATGTATGGTTTGTTAGGATAGGACAATATTTGGCCGAGATCCAAAAATTTGAAAATCTGGAATCTGAGGGTGCAAAAAAAATTTAATATTCAGAAAATCACCTTTAAAGTTGTCCAAATTAAGTTCTTATCAATGCATATTACTAATCAAAAATTAAGTTTTGATATATTTACGGTAGGAAATTTACAAAATATCTTCATGGAACATGATCTTTTCTTAATATCCTAATGATTTTAGTTTAATAATTTTGACCCATAAATTGTATTGTTGGCTATTGCTACAAATATACCCATGCGACTTAAGACTGATTTTGTGCTCCAGGGTCACATATATTAAAACGTTTAATACGTCATTCAAATTCAACACTTTTAAACAGACTGCAGCAATTCATCTTTTGCCATTATTTAGTTTAGCTCAGAATCGTGGGAGAATCGTGATATCTATTGGAGATAAAAATCTTGATTCTCAGTTTATCCAGAATCGTGCAGCTCTAACACACACACACTTACACACACACACTGAGCCTCGTCTCTCCCCACAGACATCGACGAGTGTGAAGACACGCCGGACATCTGCGACGGCGGCCAGTGTACGAACATCCCCGGAGAATATCGCTGCCTCTGCTACGACGGCTTCATGGCCTCCATGGACATGCGCACCTGCATCGGTGAGACACGAAACTCCACTCATGTTTACATTTGTGTGTGTGTATATATATTACTTTTAAATAATAAGCATATTTAATATCATTTACTAATTTACAGTATCTTTGCTTTATTTCATGAATTAATTTTTTTAAATAGTTTTTTGTGTAATCTAAATAATAAAAATTAGTAAATTAATTCAGTCATCATCCTTAGTAACCTTGACTTATTTTTTTATTATTTTATGTTTGTGTAATTTAAATGAAAAAGTCATATTTACTTTTGATTCAATATTTTACATTCGTTTTAATACTTATTAACCTCGATTAATTTTCTTTTTATAAATTATATTAATTTGTTTGTTGCATTTTTATTTAAGTAATAAAAAGGCTTGAAAGGTATTTACATTATTTCATTTTATTGCTTAGTAGCCTTGATTTATTTAATGATTTTTAAATATTTTTTAAATGTACTTTTCGTTTACTGTTAATTAAATAATAAAAATAGTTATGCTTTACTTGGAATTCAAGTTTACATTATTACATTTTAAGGGATAAGTAACCTTGATTTACTTTATGAATTATTTTTATGAATTATGTTATTAGTTTTTTGTTTAACTTTTAAATAAAAAATAATAATTTACTTTTAATTAAATAATTAAATAACTTTAATGTGTAGTTAGCTTGATTTATTTTATAATTTATTTTTTTAATGAATCATTCAATTTTTGCCATTTTATTTTTTATTTGTATGCTTGTATCATTTCCCTTTTTATCTTTATTGTAATTTATTAACTAAGAATTTACTTTTAAGTTAATAATTTGAATGTGTAGTAACCTTAACTTTATTAATTATTTCATTAATTATATTTTACTTTTAAGTAAAAAATAATAATTTACCTTTTTATTTCATTCATTATTTTTTTACTTTTAAATAAAAAAATAATTAGCTTTTAATTAAATAATTTGAATGTTTAGTTACCTTGATTTATTGTATAATTTATGAATTATTCAAATGTTTGCCATTTTATTTTTTATTTGTATGTTTGTTACTTTTTTATCTTTTTTGTAATTTACGTAGTAATAATTTACTTTTAACTTAAGAATTTTGTCATTATTTAATTAGAATACGTAGTAACCTTGATTTATTTTATGAATTATTTTTATGAATTTTTCTTACTTGTTTAATTTTAAATAATAAATTAATGATTTAATTTTAGTTCAATATTTTTTATTTATTTAATGTTACCTTAATTGTATTCAAAGTAAGCTTGATTTTGATTTTATTTAATTTTCATATGAATTATTTTATTGCATTTATTTGTTTACTTCCAGTTTTTTTTTCTTTGTATATTTTTATTCTGATGTTTAGTCATGATAGTGTAATGCCTCTTTGATGTATTTATATGCTCGTATTATGTCCTAATTTGATCCGCCCTGTCTTGTATTCGGCCAGATGTCAACGAATGCGATCTGAATCCCAACATCTGTCTGCACGGCGACTGTGAAAACACTAAAGGGTCCTTCATCTGTCACTGTCAGCTGGGATACTTCGTCAAGAAGGGCTCCACCGGATGCACAGGTAACCCGGATTCCTCAAGAATCGAGTCCAACCTCAAACGAAAGACCAGCTGCTGTAAAGTGTTTGTTTTGCATCAGATATCGACGAGTGTGAGGTCGGTGCTCATAACTGCGACATGCACGCCTCCTGCGTCAACGTCCCGGGGAGCTTCAAGTGCCGCTGCCGCGACGGCTGGGAGGGCGACGGGATCAAATGCGTCGGTGAGTGACGAGTGCTGATGATCGGCAGGTTAATGTTAGTGTCCTGGATGTGGTTTGAGGCTGTGTTTGCGTCGCTGCAGATGTGGACGAGTGCGTGACGGAGGAACACAACTGTAACCCGAACGCCGAGTGCATGAACACGCCGGGATCGTACCGTTGCGCCTGTAAGGAGGGATTCAACGGCGACGGATTCTCCTGCTCCGGTATCACGCAACACACGCTTCTCATTTCATGTTTAATAGCCTTTGTTTTATGAAGTTATTGTATTTGTTTGTTTGTGTAATTCACTTTTCATTTGAACTTTAAATTAAATAATAAAAATAATCTTTACTTATAAAGTAACCTGAACGTAAACGAAACTGAACAAAATTTTACGTTAATTTAATTGTTCAGAAATCTATTTCATCTTATTATTTGTGTTTGTGTAATTTATTTTTTTAACTTTAAATGAAATAATTAAAAATAATCTTTACTTAAACCTATAAGTAATCTTTTACTTTTATAAGTAATCTTTTATCTTTTACTTTTAATTACTTTCTATTTTTCTATTTTGTTAATTTTCCATATTTTCTTTGTAATATATATATATATATGTATATATATATATATATATTAGTGCTGTCAAATGATTAATCGCAACGAAAATAAAAGTTATTGTTTATATAATATGTGTGTGTGTGCTGTGTATATTTATTATGTATATATAAAGACAAACACATACAGCATATATTTGGAAAATATTTACATGTATTTGCATGCATATATTTATGTTCATATAAATTATATCATATATAAATATATTTAATATAAACATAAAATATTTTTCTATATACATGCTCAATATATGTGTGTGTGTACTGTGTATATTTATTATGTATATATAAAGACACACACATACAGCATATATTTTGAAATTATTTACATGTATAATAAATTATATCATATATAAATATTTAAAATATATAAACGTAACATATCTTTCTTAAATATGTACATGCATGTGTGTGTATTTATATAAAAACCTAAAACTTTTATTTTGGATGCGATTAATCGTTTGACAGCACTAAGCTACAGTCTCTGGTCCTAAGTTTGTTTGTACAGAATCTTTTTCTGCTGTAAAACTTGACATAAATGGCAGGATTGTTGGTGGTTTGCGTATTTGTCTGCAGACATGGACGAGTGCGCTGATAACGTGAATCTGTGTGAGAACGGTCAGTGTCTGAACGCGCCGGGCGGATATCGCTGCGAGTGTGAGATGGGCTTCACCCCGACTGAAGACAGCAAGGCCTGCCAGGGTAAACACACAAACACACACACACAGTGACACACACACACACACACACACACACACTTACAGTAACACACACTCACTCGATCTGCTGTGTGTGTCTTGTCCGGCAGACATCGACGAGTGTAACTTCCAGAACATCTGCGTGTTTGGATCGTGTCAGAACCTGCCGGGAATGTTTCGCTGCATCTGCGACTACGGCTACGAGCTGGACCGCAGCGGAGGAAACTGCACAGGTGAGACACTCACACACACACACACACTCACACACACACACACACACACACACACACACTCACACTCACACACACACACACACACACACACACACACACACACACACACTCTCACACTCACACACACACACACGAATCACGGCATCATGGAGAGATCTTAAGACTGTGTTCATTTCAGCAAATGTCGACAAAAGAGGCACTAAATGTGAGCGTAGCCTTGTATTTTTGTAAATTATTTTATTATTTTTGTAGTTTACTTTCAAATAATAAATAATTAAAGTTTAATTAAATCCTTTTATATTCAAAATGTATTTTATAATTATTTATAATATTTATTTTAATTTAAATGAAAAACTATTTAATCAAATACATATTTTTCCTTAATTTATTTTATAAAAGTTTATTTGTGTGTAATTTACTTTTAATTTAAATTATTGTTTGTAGTTAAATCGTTTTAGATTAATATTTTAATGAAATCTATTACATTTATATCAAGTTAGATTCATTGTCTTAATTCATTTTAAATTAAATTTTGTTGTTTTGTTGACTTGTTTGATAACACTGATTTATTTAATTAACATTATTTGTTGATGTGATTTACTATTTATTGACGTAATAATAATAATAATATTAATAATATACTCTTTTGATTAAATAATTGTATATTCATATTTAAATTACTTATGTGTAATACATTTATTTGTCTGTGTATTTTTAGTTTTGGTGAAATAATAAAAATAAAGTATAGAACTTTTAATAAATTTTACATTATTTTGTATTTTAATAAAGACATGCAAATATATACATTTCAGCAAACATCAACAAAAGAGCCTCATTTTTGAGCATCGTGGACTTAAATCGCTTTTTTCTCAAATTTATTTGATTTAATTTTACTTTAAATAAAATAATGAAATGCAATACATTTTAATGAATACATTTTACATTTAATTTTAATGTTTAGTAACTATTTTAATTAACCATTTTATTTGTGTAATTATAGTTTAAATAAAATAATGAAATAATTGTCTTACATTTATATCAATATTTTAATTTATATTTCAATTTATAATAATATTGTGAAATAAATTTTTTATTTAATAATTTAATTTAATATTTGCACATTTATGGAATTTCAATGTTTAGCAACTTGTTAATTTTATGTTTTTTTTGTAATTAATTTAGTTGCGTAATTTACTTTTAATAAAGTACTAAACCGAATGAAGTATTTAACCTATATTTAATGCAATTTTACAATATTTTGAATAATTTTAATGAAGACATGCAGATGTATTAATCTCATCAGGACCGTGTGTCATTTCTCACTTTTGTCTCTCATCCGTCTCTCTTTGGCAGACATTAACGAGTGTTTCGACCCTGTGAACTGCATCAACGGCGTGTGCGTGAATCTGCCCGGCAGCTACCTGTGCAACTGTCCGCCGGACTTCGAGCTCAACCCGTCGGGCGTGGGCTGCGTCGGTACGGAGCCGTCCCGCTTCAGTCTGCCACATTCATCGCCATCACTGTAAACGTAACGCGGCTTGTCTCTGTTCTCTGTCAGACACTCGAGTGGGGAACTGCTTCCTGGACACGCTGGACCGCGGCGACGGAGGAATCTCCTGCAGCGCTGAGATCGGGGTGGGCGTGACACGCGCCTCCTGCTGCTGCTCGCTGGGCGGAGCCTGGGGAAACCCCTGCGAACTCTGCCCGCCCATCAACTCCTGTACGAACAACACTACCTCAATACTGACCTCTAGCAGTCCAAACATATCGCTTTTCTCAGTGGCCATATATATCGGCTTTTTTAAAAATGTATCCTTATGACTGGTTTTGTGGTCCATGGTCATTAACTTCAGTTTCACTTAAGCATATTTAAAAATAAGCAGCAGTGATCATTTGGATCATTTTCAAAATATTGATACAGAGCTATATCAATATTTACAGAGCTATATGTATAAAATTAATTATAAAATAAATGCATTATTATTATTTTTTATTCCCACTTATTTGAGTCTTATTTTAGATTCTTGTAGAGTGTAACAAAAATACAAGTAAGAGACCAATATATCTGTAAATATTTAGCTATTTTCCCATCAGCCGATACATTTTCAAGAATATATACAATTATTATTATTATTTTTATTCCCACTTATTTGAGTCTTATTTTAGTTTCTTTTAATGTGTAACAAAAATACAAGCAAGAGACCGATATATCAGTAAATATTTAGCTATTTTCCCATCAGCTGATAAATTATTAAGAATGTATACAATTATTATTATTTTTATTCCCACTTATTTGAGTCTTATTTTAGATTCTTGTAGAGTGTAACAAAAATACAAGTAAGAGACCAATATATCTGTAAATATTTAGCTATTTTCCCATCAGCCGATACATTTTCAAGAATATATACAATTATTATTATTATTTTTATTCCCACTTATTTGAGTCTTATTTTAGTTTCTTTTAATGTGTAACAAAAATACAAGCAAGAGACCGATATATCAGTAAATATTTAGCTATTTTCCCATCAGCTGATAAATTATTAAGAATGTATACAATTATTATTATTTTTATTCCCACTTATTTGAGTCTTATTTTAGATTCTTGTAGAGTGTAACAAAAATACAAGCAAAAGACCGATATATCGGTAAATATTTAGCTATTTTCCCATCAGCCGATACATTTTCAAGAATATATACAATTATTATTATTATTTTTATTCCCACTTATTTGAGTCTTATTTTAGTTTCTTTTAATGTGTAACAAAAATACAAGCAAGAGACCGATATATCAGTAAATATTTAGCTATTTTCCCATCAGCTGATAAATTATTAAGAATGTATACAATTATTATTATTTTTATTCCCACTTATTTGAGTCTTATTTTAGATTCTTGTAGAGTGTAACAAAAATACAAGCAACAGACCGATATATCGGTAAATATTTAGCTATTTTCCAATCAGCCCATACATTTTCAATAATATATACAATTATTATTATTATTTTTATTCCCACTTATTTCAGTCTTATTTTAGTTTCTTGTAGAGTGTAACAAAAATACAAGCAACAGACCGATATATCGGTAAATATTTAGCTATTTTCCCATCAGCCGATACATTTTCAGTAATATATACAATTATTATTATTATTATTTTTATTCCCACTTATTTCAGTCTTATTTTAGTTTCTTGTAGAGTGTAACAAAAATACAAGCAAGAGACTGATATATTGGTAAATATTTAGCTATTTTCCCATCAGCCGATACATTTTCAGTAATATATACAATTATTATTATTATTTTTATTCCCACTTATTTCAGTCTTATTTTAGTTTCTTGGAAAGTAACAAAATACAAGTAAGAGACCGATATATCGGTAAATATTTAGCTATTTTCCCATCAGCCGATACATTTTTAAGAATATATACAATTATTATTATTATTTGTATTCCCACTTATTTCAGTCTTAGTTTCTTGTAAAGTGTAACAAAAATACCAGCAAGAGACTGATATATCGGTAAATATTTAGCTATTTTCCCATCAGCCGATTTCTTTTTAAGAATATATACAATTATTATTATTATTTTTATTCCCACTTATTTCAGTCTTAGTTTCTTGTAAAGTGTAACAAAAATACCAGATATATCGGTAAATATTTAGCTATTTTCCCATCAGCCGATTTCTGTGCTGTAGTAAAACTAAAACCTAAAGCTTGAATTCCCACAATTTTTGTCTCATTTACTGTCATTTAATAGTAATTTGTACATATATATCATCATTATAACAGCTGTCGCTCACTCTGCTCCCTAAATATCGCTACAAGCATCAGCCAAATAAAAAGTCGAAAACACCACAGACTGATTGTATTCATGATGAACTGTGTGTCTCCTCACAGCCGAGTACAAAACACTGTGTCCCGGAGGAGAGGGTTTCCGGCCCAATCCCATCACCGTCATCCTGGAGGGTAAGAGCAGCTCAACAGCGCAACACCTGTGGTCTGTGAGTCTAACGACGCCTACATTAATAATCTCTCTGTCCCGCTCTCAGACATCGACGAGTGCCAGGAGCTGCCCGGTCTGTGTCAGGGGGGAAACTGCGTCAACACCTTCGGCAGCTTCCAGTGCGAGTGTCCCGCCGGATACTACCTCAACGAGGAGACACGCATCTGCGAAGGTCCGGCCGACAGCAGCCACAGAGCTCAGAGAGATTTTCTTTTTAGTCATTTTATTCAGCAATTTAAATTTAGTAATTTAATTACATTTTTAGTCATTTAATTATTTGATTAATTGTTATTTATGCATTAATGTATTTGTTTTATTCACTTTTAATTAAATATAACATTGATATATTAATATAACAATAATTAACATTTGATTAAACAATTTAATATTCATATTAAATATATAATGAATTTCAATAATTAATTAATTTTTTATCCAATTTACATTTATTGAATTTTAATGTTAAGTAACCTTGATATATTTGTTTTTTTTAATTAAATATTTTATTTTTGTAATTTAAATTAAATAATTAACTTTTAATTAAATATATCTTTAAATTCAATTAAAAAATATACAAAAAAATCTGTCAATATTCTTATAATTAAATTAATTTAATTTAATTAAATGTACATTTATTTTTATTAATTATTTTAATAATTCATAATTGTGTGATTTGAATTAAATAAAATAACTTAATTTTATAATAAATGTATGAGTATTTTAATTTGAAATTTACTTTTAAGTGAGTAACAATAATTACATTTGAATTAATTTCAATTAAATGTTTAAACTGAAGTTAAATATTAATATTTTAAAGAATTAAATGAACTTTTAATTACATTTATTGAATTTAATTTTTTAGTAACCTAATTTATTTTTAATAATGTATTTATATGAGCAATTTATATTAATATTTCAATAATTTCATTTACTTTTACAAATCTTATTTTAAGTATTTTTTATTAAAGTAGTTTTATATTAAATGTATATTATTTAATATGTTTATAATTTTGAATTATTTAATAATTAAACATTTTAACGTTTAGTAACTTTTATTTAAATGCATTACTTTTATTTAACTTTATTATACTTTAAAAAACTTTATTATAATGTTTATGAATGTATTTTTATGAATTTGTGCAATTTACTTTTAATGAAATTATTAACACTGTATAAATGATCTTGAATTAATTTTACGGTATTTAATTTGTATAATTGTAATAAAGACATGCAAATTTCTGCAAACATCTATAAAAGGAGCAACGAGACAGAAAGAGTTGGAGTCGATCGAGTGTCTGAATGCTGATATATTTTCTGATGGATTCTCTCAGATATTGATGAATGTACGGCGCACATCGGCATCTGCGGTCCGGGAACCTGCTACAACACGCTGGGAAACTACACCTGCGTCTGTCCGCCCGAGTACATGCAGGTGAACGGAGGAAACAACTGCATGGGTAAGAGCCGCTCGGCGAGCGTTTAGGACTGAATCACAGCTTCCTGAGCTCATCCGTGTTTGTTTCACAGATATGAGAAAGAGCGTGTGCTACCGCAACTTCAACGACACCTGCGAGAACGAGCTCTCCTTCAACATGACCAAGAAGATGTGCTGCTGCGCCTATAATGTGGGCAAAGCCTGGAACAGACCCTGCGAGGCCTGTCCCACACCAGCCACGTGTGAGTGTGGGAGAACCATGTCTAAATACATAATGAAAGTCAAAATATTGGAGGAGAAATCGCTGAGAAAATACACAGACATTACTATGCATTGCATTGCACAAAATAAAATGTAAAAAAGAAATGATATAAAACAAAATGCATTGCATAAAATAAAAAAATACATATAGAAAATAACTAATATAAATATAAATCATTTAATTTAGTTGGGCCTTGGTTTCTGATGGTGTGGTATTCAAATTTACACTTCATTTGCATTGCTTAGCTTTGAATAAAATTTAATAAATATTAAATGAAATGTGTTGTGCCGCATAAAATTAAAAATATAAATAAATATATCTCATAGTTTCTGAGGGTGTGGCATTCAGATTTAGGCAAATTTTCCATTGCATAAAATAAAATAGTATAAAATAAAATGCATAAAATAAAAAATAAATATAGAAATATAAATAATTTAGGCAGTCATTAGGTGGGACTTGGTTACTGAAGGTGTGGCATTACATTTCAGGCAATTTTTTCATTGCTTACCTTTGCATAAATTACAATTAAATAGTGTAAATTAAAAATTAGTAAATGTAAAATTATTATTAAGCAGTGTAATTATTTTAAGTGGGTCTTGGTTTCTGAAGGTGTGCATTAAAATTCAGGCTACTTTTGAAATAAATTCAATTAAAATGTAAAGATTTTTAAGCAGTGAAAATATTTTAGGTGGGTCTTGGTTTCTTGGTTTCTGCTATTTTTTAATTAAATTAAATGAGGCCTTGGTGTGGCATTCAAATTCAGGCTCCATTTGCATGGAATAAAAAAAAAATAAAGTAAAATAAAAAAAAATAGGAAATAAATATATAAATAAAATAATTTGAAGGTGTGCATTAAAATTCAGGCTACTTTTGAATTAAATTAAATGTTTCATTCAATTAAATTGTAAGATTATTTTTAAGCAGTGAAATTATTTTAGGTGGGTCTTGGTTTCTGAAGGTGTGGCATTAAAATTGAGGCTACTTTTTAAAAAATTAAAAAAAATAGGAAATTAATATATAAATAAAATAATTTGGGTCTTTGTTTCTGAGGGTGTGGCATTCAAAGTCACAAGTCAAAATACAATAGAATAAAATGCATTGCACAGCACTGCATAAAATAAAAAAACTGTATAAAATAAATATACAAATATTAACCATTTAAGCAATCATTCAACTTAATACTGTGTATAGACTGTAGAACATTTATACACAATACAATAGTGGATTTAACATCAAAATTTTAAGTCTAACCTTAAAATGCATGTTTTTTTATGTACCCTTCTCACTTTAAATACTTTGGTGAGTTAATAAGAATATTGGTAACACTTTAGTGTCCAATTCTCACTATTAACTAGTTGGGTATTAGCATGAATATTACTGGGATATTGGCTGTTTATTATTACTTAAAAAAACACACATATTAATGTCTTGTTCTGCAAGACCTTATTCTAAATCCTTAATCTACCCAATTCCTTCTTAAACTTAACAACTACTTTAATAAGTATTAATAAGCAGTAATTAGGAGTATATTGAGGCAAAAGTCATAGCTACTAGTGATAATTGGGCTCTAATCTAAAGTGTGACCAGAATAATTTATGTAGTTATCTTTTTATTTATTTGAATGAAATTAAAAGAACCATTTCATGTCTATCCTTGTATCATTAACTTGTCGAGGTTGATATAGGATTTAGAAAGTAATTCGTAATAATAAGTAATGAAATACTTTTTGGAGAGAGTTATAATTACAGTAATATAATTACACTGTTGAAGATGTAATTAATTACTTTTTTGTAACTTACCCAACACTTACTTGGCCACAACTTCAAAAACCAACCCATCTAATGACTGCTTAAATTATATACATATATATATATATTTTTTTTTCTTATATATATATATATATTTATTTTTTTTTTTTTTTTTTTTTATGCAAATGGGGTTTGAATGACACACCTTCAAAAACTAACCCACCTAATGACAGCTTAATTTTTTTAATGTTACATAATTTTTTTATTTAATGACTGCTTATTTGATTTTTAGTTTTATTTGATTTTATTATTTGATTTTATTACTAATTCACTACTTTTTAAAATCTTTTTAAGCATTCAGAAGCATTTAATCTGCATTATATGTTCTGTAAAAAACAATGTTCATATCGGCAGCATATTCACCGATACCGATATATCTGCGACATGCTCATATCGGCCGATAATATCGGCAAAACGATATATCGGTAGGGCTCTAATGATTACGTGATATTTTTATCAGTTTGAAACTTTACAATTTTAACATTTATTTTAAACTTTTTAGATTGTGATTTTAACCATTTCAACTTTAAATACAGGATTAACTACTTAATATGGTAAAGAAGTTTGCATATTATAGCATGGGAAAGACTTGCATATAGCAGGAAAGACTTCAATGTTTCCTTTATTTAAAATGAAACTGAAACAGGATGTTAACTTTACAATTTAATTTTTTTATCGTAATATTTTAAACGTTTTATATTGCGACTTCAACCATTTAAACACATACATAATTAACGATTTAATACTGTACAGAAATTTGTCTTTAATTGTTTTGTTTTTTTGTGTGTGTGTTGTACATTTTTACAGATAATTATAAGCAATAATAACATTTTTAAATAAAATATTATGCTAAATATATGAGCTAAAATGTGCATGCAAAGATAATGTACTCATTTTGTAATCATATTTTGGACGTTTTATGAACATTGTAGTTAAAATGTCACAGAAATTCAATATACCGACCATCATTTGTTACTGATTCTATGGGTGTTAATGTCAAACTATGTGTACACGTGTGATATCCTAATGACAGCGGAGGTGGTTTCTGATGAGGAATGCCTGTGTGTTCAGATATCGACGAGTGCAGCGTTCACGCCAGTCAGGTGTGCAGGAACGGCCAGTGCATCAACAGCATGGGCTCCTTCAGGTGTCTGTGTCTGGACGGATATAACCTGACGCCGGATGGCAAGAACTGCGTCGGTGAGCCTCTTACTGTACAGATCATCAACAGAGACCCCTGACACCTCTCTAACATCCATACCATTGATCCCCAGGGAAAACTCTGGGATTTCTGCCCTTTAATTTCAGAAACGCATCTCGTGTGTGTTTGTAACCCGTAGACCAAATAAGCCAAATAACCTTGCTTTTGTAATATAAAATACAGTTTGACAAAATAAGCGTGAGCACACTCCTTATTTCTAAATAATTAAATCCCACGTTTTGTTAACAATTTAAATATTTACATTTACAAATACATTTTATATATTAATCATAATTTGTGTTTTGCGATTTAGAAATAGCGTTTTATTAGTTGAAGGTGAATAATATTAATAAATAAATTCTAGATGTTCATAAACATGCATTTGTTTACATAAAGTAGGGTGTTTTATTAGTTTTACTCACATCAGATATTTATAAATACGATGCACACATATTTTAAATCTATTTTATTATGTGTCTCATATTACTAATTTTTTTATGTATTTTATATATTACATTGCCATTAATAAATATTATTTCATCTAAATAAAGTGGGCATTTTAGTAGTTTTACCTAGTGTAAATTTATAAATAAAATATGTAATTAATTTCTTTAAATATTGGTATTTTACAATTGAATTAGATGAAATATGGTGATTCATTAATTGTATTTAGCAAAAATTTGTTTTACATAAAAATATTTATAAATAAGATGTATACATATTTGATTTATTATTTATATTACTAATATTTCATAAATTTGATATAATATTTTGCATTAATAAGTATTTTTTTTAGATAATGTAGGGTGTTTTATTAGTTGTGCCTAGTGTACATTTATAAATAAAAATAGATATTTATAAATTGCTTTATAAATATTAACTTTAAATATTGATATTTTGCAATTGAATTAGATGACAGGGTGTTTTTATTAGTCATATTTAGGACGAAGTTGTGTTTAACATTAAAATATTTAGAAATAAAATGTAATATCTATTATATTTCTTATAGATTTTATATTCAAAGTATTTCACATTTTTTTATATTTTATATAATGTACAAGTATAACACATATATCTATATATACAGTGGGTACGGAAAGTATTCAGACCCTCTTAAATTGTTCACTCTTTGTTATATTGCAGCCATTTGCTAAAATCATTTAAGTTAATTTTTTGTTATATATTATATAATTTATATACATATTTAACCACTATTTTTAGATACATTTGTGTTCCAAACACTGCTTAGAATTTTTTTTTTTTTTTGTATAATTAAAAACACATCACCCTGTTATCAAAGCTGCTGTTTTTAGTCATTTGAAGACTTTTTCAGACTGCTATCTTTGCTGTAGTTTAGTTGCTCTGGTCATCGTGTATTGTGTTGTGCAGGACTGTAATTAATTAAGCCTGTCACGATAACAACTTTTTGTTGTGCGATATATTGCCCCATTAAAAAAATTGCAATGAGCCTTTTTTATTGTCATTTTAACACCATTTTATGACAGATTTTTCCCTGACCTCATTTTCTCTGTAAATGAAGGGTGCACACTATTGCTGAAGAACACAATCACTACTCAGCAGTCAGATGTCCGTATGCACAAAGACACAGATCCCTAAACAAGGCCATATCTGCAGATGAAACTTTGTTTGTAAAGCATTTTTAAAAATTTGAACTAGCACCAACTACACCACGTTATGTACGAGAAGCTGCGAAAGACACAGGCGCAAGTGGAATGTTCAAAACATTTTTTTATAGTGTTTTGTAAATAGCATGCAAATGTAATATAATGTATGTAAATATAATGGGCGATATATAGCGTCACCAAAAATGACTGAGGTCATGTACATATATTGTGCGATAAGTTGATGTATTGATTATTGCGACAGGCCTAACTGTAATGTAATGATGTGAGTGTTTGTGTGGTGTCAGATATTAACGAGTGCGTGACGCTGCCGGGCGCCTGTCAGCCGGGGACCTGTCAGAATCTGGATGGCTCGTTCCGCTGCATCTGTCCGCCCGGATACGAGGTGCAGAACGACAAGTGTGTGGGTAAGAGCTTCACAGTCACACACACACACACACACACACACCTGTGAGCCGCGCTGACCCGTCCTGTCCTGCACAGATATCAACGAGTGCACCGTGGAGCCCAACATCTGTCAGTTCGGCACGTGTAAAAACACGCCGGGCAGCTTCCAGTGCCTCTGTCAGCCCGGGTTCGTGCTGTCCGACAACGGCCGCCGCTGCTTCGGTGAGAAACACATTTCATCATATAAATCGGCTTTCATAATCAATTAAAGCAATAAGCCCCGTGAAGCTGTGGCTTACAGTGAATTTATAAATGGAATATAAATGTTCATAGTTATTCATGTGTTTAAATATTGATATTTTGCAATTGTGGAATTGTTTTTTTACGCACATGATTTTATCAAATTAAAAAACGTTTCATTTTGATCATTTAAATTCAACAAACCATTTAATAATTTAATAAAATCTGTTTCATATTGTGAATAAATCACTCTAAACTAGTGCTGTCAGAATTTGATTAATCGCATCCAAAATACAATTTTTGTTTACATAATATATGTGTGTGTGCTGTGTTTATTTATTATGTATATATAAATACACACACATGCATGTATATATTTCAGAAAAATATGTTATGTTTATATATTAAATATATTTATATATAATATAATAACAATTAAAGCAATAAGCCCCGTGAAGCTGTGGTTTACAGTGAATTTATAAATGGAATATAAATGTTCATAGTTATTCATGTGTTTAAATATTGATATTTTGCAATTGTGGAATTGTTTTTTTACGTACATGATTTAATAAAATTAAAAAACGTTTCATTTTGATCATTTAAATTCAACAAACCATTTAATAATTTAATAAAATCTGTTTCATATTGTGAATAAATCACTCTAAACTAGTGCTGTCAGAATTCGATTAATCGCATCCAAAATACAAGTTTTTGTTTACATAATATATGTGTGTGTGCTGTGTTTATTTATTATGTACTATCGGCATGAAGTCTGGTCCACTTTGCAGCTTATTATTGTGGAGAACTGTCGCCGATTTAGACACAAACAGATTGTTTGACCAATGTGATATAAATAATATATTTAAGAAAAGTGTTATATTTATATATAAAATATGTATTTATAATATAAATTATATATACATATTTTTTTAAATATATAAATGCATGTGTGTGTCTTTATATGTACATAATATATATACACAGCACACACACATATATTATGTAAACAAAAACTTGTATTTT